>NW_020665065.1:16531684-16542995 GCF_002925995.2 Terrapene triunguis
CGTGGGTAAGAACCTCACTTCTTCAGATGCAAGAAGTGAGGTTCTTACCCACGAAAGCTTATGCTCCCAATACTTCTGTTAGTCTTAAAGGTGCCACAGGACCCTATGTCCCTTAAAGAAACCTTGTTGAGTAAGCAGTTTCAAGCAAGAGGTTCCTTCTGATTATTGATTAACCAGGTGTGGGGTTTTCTAGAACTTGCAGCCTTGAGACCTCAATAGACATTCCTAGGGCATAGCTCACTCTTTTAAAACGCATGTGTCAGCAACTTCAACACAGTTCTTATCAGGAAGGATGCGGGGTCAAGCTGCCCTTTCTGTGGCACCCCAAAACCCCCTCCCCTCCTGCCTTGGTCAAGCTGAGATTGCTACATGGCCACTTTACAGCTTGCTGACTAGGCTGTCTTTAACAATAAGCCATAGTGGTTTCAAGCACTTTACTGGTTTGCCAAAGTCTCCCTGTATAGTAGGCCCTGCTCACAGAAGCTGGGAAGACGAAGGCTGATGTTGCAAATATACACATACCTAAAAGGTACTAAGCATTAGTAATGTGCCAGGACGGTACCAGAACATTCCATTACGAGCACATTCCACATAGATAACAAGGAACAGGCTGACCCATCCTAAAGACAGGGGCAGGAGGGTAATAGGATAGAGTTGTTTTGTTCGAACCAACATGTACAAGGTGAGAGGCGGCACCCTAACACATAGAGGGGTTGCACCTCTATACGTCGGGAGTGATGTGTAACTTGTTTGTACCTGTGTATAAAAGTGTACCCCTGAAGAGCTGTCTTTGTCTGGCCTAGGGGGCAATGTAGAGTCCCGCCACTGACTGAGCCAGTCCATTGTCAGGGAGCACATATGTACTAGCAGAACTGTAGACATCTGATCCGGGGAGCTAGAGACTATGTTTCGTTTGGCAATAAACCTGGCCAGGTGCCTTCGTACCTTATCGGAGTCTGTGGTCATTGGGGGTTCTCTCGGGGTCTGCTGTGTCAGCGATCTGCAGAGCCGGGGCAGCGCACAGAGGGAACACACACGGAGCCGACTGGTATCAACACTGAACAGAGCAGAGCACCACACCAGGGACGTCTGACGACAGTTCCTGAATACCTAACAGTGGGAGGATTTAGTGTGAGAAACTGCGGGGTTTCCTCCTCCACAGGCTCGTGTCAATGGATTTTACAACCATTTTAGAATATAAAAGAATGCCACCTTACTTCCCTCCTAGAACTGAAATCAACCTACAGAACATAAGAATGGTCACACTGGGTCAGACCAACGATGTGTCTAGCCCAGTATCCTGTCTTCTGACAATGGCCAGTGCCAGACATCCCAGAGGGAATGAACTGAACAGGGCAATTATCAAGGGGTCCATTCCCTGTCCTCCAGTCCCACCATTTTGCAGTAAGAGGTTTAGGGTCACTCAGAATGTGGGGTTGGCTAATAGCCATTGATGGACCTAACCTCCATGAACTTATCTAATTTTGTTTTTAAACCCAATTATACTTTTGGCCTTCATAACATCCCCTGGCAATGAGTTCCACATAGGGTGACCAGATCACAAGAGTAAAATATTGGGGTGCCATCAGCACTGCCCACAGTCCAACCCCGCTCCTCCCAGGCTCCGCCCCCACTCTGCCCTAGGTCCCGCCCTCTCTCCACTCGGCCCCCCCCGAATATCGGGACAAATGGGGTCCTGATCGTACATCGATCGGGATGCGGCACAAAGGATTAAATATCGGGACTGTCCCGATTTTATCAGGACATCTGGTCACCCTAGTTTCACAGGTTGACCATTGTGTGAAGAATTACTTCCTTATGTTTGTTTTGAACCTGCTGCCTATTAATTTCATTGGGTGTCCCCAGTTCTTGTGTTATATGAAGAAGTAAATAACACTTCCTGTATTCATTTTCTCCACACCGTTCATGATTTTATAGACTTATATCATATTCCCCTTTAATCAGCTCTTTTCTAAGATGAACATAGAATCATAGAAGATTAGGGTTGGAAGAGACCTCAGGAGGTCATCTAGTCCAACTCCCTGCTTAAAGCTGGACCAACCCCAACTAAATCATCCCAGCCAGGGCTTTGTCAAGGCGGGCCTTAAAAACCTCTAAGGTCCCAATCTTTTTAATATCTCATACAGAAGTTGTTCCATACCCCTAATCATTTTATTGCCCTTCTCTGTACCTTTTCCAATTCCAATATATCTATATATATTGAGATAGAGAGACCAGAACTGCACATGGGAGTACATTACATAGATTTATATAGTGGCATTATGATATTTTCTGTCTTATCTAACCCTTTCCTTGTATACTGTTCGCTTTTTTGACTGCTACTGCATATTGAGCAGATGTTTTCAGAGAACTATCCATGATAACTCCAAGATTTCTTTCTTGAGTGGTAACAACTAATTTAGATGCCATCACTTTGTATGTATAGTTGGGATTATGTTTTCCAATCTGCATTTTTTTGCATTTATCAATGTTGCCAGTCATTCAGTTTTAGGAGATCCCTTTGTAACTCTTTGCAGTCAACTTTGGACTTAACTATTACCACTACAAAAGTGATTTTTCTTCCTGCTGATAATAGCCCACTTTAATTGAATTGTCTCATTAGAATTGGTAAGGCAACCCCCATCTTTTCATGTACTCTGTATATATAGCTTCCTACTGTATTTTCCACTCCATGCATCTGATGAAGTGGGTTTTAGCTCACGAAAGCTTATGCCCAAATAAATTTGTTAGTCTCTAAGGTGCCACAAGGACTCCTCGTTGTTTTTACTGATACAGATTAACACGGCTACCCCTCTGAAACCTTTGCACCATCTGCAAATGTTGCCATCTGACTGTTCACCCCCTTTTCCAGATCATTTATTAATATGTTGAACAGCACAGCTCTCAATGCAGATCCCTGGGGGACACCGCTAGTTACCCCATCCATTGTGAAAACTGACCATTTATTCCTACTCTTTGTTTCCTGTCTTTTAACCAGTTACTGATCCATGAGAGGACCTTCCCTCTTATCCCATGACAGCTTACTTTGCTAAAGCGCCTTTGGTGAGGGACCTTTGTCAAAAACTTTCTAAAAATACAAGTACACTATATGCACTGGATTACCCTGGGCCACATGCTTGTTGACACCCTCCAAGAATTCTAATAGATTAGTGAGGCATGATTTCCCTTTACACCTGCCAGCTTATAATTAAAGAGCTAAAAGTGGGCAGTGAGCGAGCCCCACTAAAATGAATCCCTTTTATAACGGTTAGGTTAGCTTAAAAAAATCGTTCTTGCAAAATTATGGTGATCACACGTAAAAATAGCTTTACCTGTTCTCTTTAGGTGTTTATCTGGTCCTCCTCACTGCAGTACGTATCACATTCATTCCTGAATTTATCCTCACAACAGCTCTGTGAGGTGGGGAAATATCATTAGTACCTCCATTTTCCAAAAGGGGAACTGAGACACAAAGGCTGCGTTTACACTGCGAGCTAGGGGTATGATTCCCCTGCTCGCGGACACATACTTGTGCTAGTTTGGACAGGTTGGTACTCGGTATGGCTAAGCCAGAGCTCAGCTGCCACTACCCACGCTACCGAGGCTATGCTGCTATTTATCCTCCTGTTCGCTCAATAAGCGCTAGCGCTAGTATGTGCAAATGAGCAGCGGACTCACACCCCTCGCTTATAGTGTAGACATAGCCAAAGCAGAGTCGGGCCAGATCTCTGAATGAACTCTTAGCATTCAGGCACCCATTGTGTCTTGCGCTTCAGACACAACAAAAATCATGTCAAGAAATCACAGAGGCCCAGTGGGGTCCCAAACAACTGTGTTTGCTCACTGCACACTGCAGCTCGATACACACGGCTGCCCCGGCTGCCTTCGGGTGGGTTCTAAGATATAGCACACAGAGAGCACCACGAGAGGGTCTCGGACTATTTACAGGGATGTCGCCCTAATGCTATCGGCCAGAGCGCCAACGGGAAGTGACTGCATTTGTAGACGCGCTCAGCCCCCAGCTGTTCTCAATGAAGTGATGAAATCAAGGCTGCTGAGTTCTTTTGAAAACTGGCCTTGTGACTTGCCCAAGGCCACACCCATCCCGCCCGAGTCCCAGTCCAGCACCTTCATTGCAAGACCATCTTTCCTCCCCACACCCACCAGGTCCTCTTCCTGGAGACCTCTGTATTAGTTAACAAGAGCAGATGATCCAATTTCTAATGAAGATCCCATCAAAATCCCCAGGGCCTCTGAAATCCCCCAAAATCCCAAAGCTCCAGGGCCTCCCCAAACCCCAAAAGCTCTGGAGCCTCCAAAAATCCCCCAAATCCCAAAAGCTCCAGGGCCTCCCAAAATCCCAAAAGCTCCAGGACCTCCCTAACACTCCAGGATCTTTCAAGGTCACTTGAAGACTTCCATGAAAACCAGCAATGGAATTGGAACCCATAGCTACAGCATTGAGGAGGATATTCCCGTTATATGAATAGCCTCTCTTTAGCAATGCTGAGTATTTAATCTCCTCGGAACAGAAAAACTTCCTTGTTACAGCTGATGAAGCAGGGGCTGGTCAGCAAGTCTCTGCTGGCATCACCTCTTGGCTGAGAAGAGTTACACGGAAAACAAAAAAAGTAAATGTCGGCTAGCCATCGGTGTATTCCATACTTTTATGGCTAAGCTGCTCCCTGATTGGCTGAATCACACTAATCTTGTGCCCGAAGCCAATCAGAATGTAGTTATTCCTAAACAGTGCACTGTGCATGTCACTCCCCAGAAGCGACATCCGCCAAGCACAATGAACAATGACATCTCCCTCCATTGTTGGCCTCATTGTAACAGAATGTTGTCAAAAGAGCAATGATCCAGCTATGCTTGGGCATTCCTTTTCCATAAATGCTCTGGTTCTGGCTCTGCATTTCATTGCTATCAGCCAAGGACCGTCCCTGTGGCAGGGATCTGACATTATCTCTTATTAATGGCATTTTCATCCACTATTTTGGCACAGCTCAAAAGGCCCCAAGCTGCCAAAGTCTTCTTTCAACAACTAATTTTACTCCAGCTGACTGAAATGACCCGTAGTCAGGTGGCTGCTACTCACCTGTCTGTCCTCTCCTGAACTCATACAAAAAGGAAGTTTTGGGAAGATTTTTTAGAAAGTTGTTCTGCTCAATTAAAGAAAGCCTGGCTTTATTTTTTTAATCAAAGGTTTTGATTATCTCTAGCCCACGTTGGCTTTAATGGGATTTGTGGGTGATGCTGATGGAAAACCAGACAAAGAAAAATTAAACTTAGAGTGGAAACTTCATCCCTAATGGTAGTTTATCATTTGTTGTTGTTGTTGTTGTTGGTTCTCAAATCACTAGGGGGTAATTATATATTCCTATTTAGTATGATGGGATGTTAGAGAAATAATTCCATTGAAGCATTCTGGTTGCATCATAACCAAGGAGAACAAAGTCCAAAATATGTGTGTGTGTGTGTGTGAGACCATTTAAAAAAAATCAATCAAGGTCTGCTCTGTGTGATAGATGGCACAATTTGTCTCAGTGTGCTTGAGTAAAATTTCCCCACTATTGAGGTGATATGTTCTGGTTAGCGGTCTCCACCCCCAGAAGTTGCTGCATTTTAGTGGTGTTGTATGTACATCATTTGTGACATGGTCTGAGATCTTTCAGGACAAAAACGAAAATGAAATGAATAGACGATTAATATTCTGAACCACTTAAATACAATAAGTACATTTTTTTAAACTTTGAAATTGAAGGATAAACTTCCCCAGTGTTGAGAAACAAACCGGATACTTTAACCAGATGAGGACTCATCCTTGACAAAAAGAAAATTTTTGAGACAGGTGAAATGTCCATTGAGGTGAGTGGGAAATATTTAAAGCAACTCTGTCGGGTCAAATTTGGCCTTGTATTTTGTTAAAATATAAATCAACAGTCAATAGAAACATTTCTATTTATTTTAAAATGCCAGTGGAAACAGCTTTTAAAGGAACATCATTTCCCTGTAGTGCTTACAACTGCAACATTAGATCAGTGGTTCTCAACCAGGGGTACGTGTACCCCTGGGGGTACACAGAGATCTTCCAAGGAGTACATTAACTCATCTAGATATTTGCCTAGTTTTACAAGAGACTACATAAAAAGCATTAGCAAAGTCAGTACAAACTAAAATTTCATATAGACAATATATTATACACTGAAATGTAAGTACAATATTTATATTCCAATTGATTTATTTTATAATTATATGGTAAAAATGAGAAAGTAAGCATAAAAACATAAGAACAGCCATACTGGGTCAGACCAAGGGTCCATCTAGCCCAGTATCCTGTCTTCCAACAGTGGCCAATGCCAGGTGCCCCAGAGGGAATGAACAGAACAGGTAATCATCAAGTGATCCATCACCTTTTGTCCATTCCAAGCTTCTGGCAAACAGAGGCTAGGGACACCATCCCTGCCCATCCTGGCTAATAGCCATTGATGGACCTATCCTTCATGAATTTATCTAGTTCTTTTTTGAACCCTGTTATAGTCTTGGCCTTCACACCATCCTCTGGCAAGGAGTTCCACAGGCTGACTGTGCATTGTGTGAAAAAATACTTCCTTTTATTTGTTTTAAACCTGCTGCCTACTAAGTTCATTTCGTGACCCCTAGTTCTTGTGTTATGAGAAGGAGTAAATAACACTTCCTTATTTACTTTCTCCACACCAGTCATGATTTTATAGACCTCAATCATATCCCCCCTTAATCATCTCTTTTCCAAGCTAAAAAGTCCCAGTTTTATTAATCTCTCCTCATATGGAAGCCATTCCATACCCCTAATCATTTTTCTTGCCGTTTTCTGAACCTTTTCTAATTCCAATATATATTTTTTGAGATGGCGCGACCACATCTGCACGCAGTATTCAAGATGTGGGTGTACCATGGATTTATATAGAGGCAATATGATATTATCTCTCCCTTTCTTAATTATTCCCAACATTCTGTAGCTTTTTTGACGCTGCTGCACATTGAGTGGATGTTTTCAGAGAACTATCCACAGTGACTCCAAGATCTCTTTCTTGAGTGGTAACAGCTAATTTAGACCCCTTCATTTTGTATGTATTGTTGGGATTATGTTTTCCAGTGTGCATTACTTTGCATTTAGCAACACTGAATTTCATCTGCCATTTTGTTGCCCAGTCACCCAATTCTGAGAGATCCTTTTGTAGCTCTTCGCAGTCTGCCTGGGACTTTACTATCTTGAGTAGTTTTGTATCATCTGCAAATTTTGCCACCTTACTGATTACCCCTTTTTCCAGCTCATTTATGAATTTGTTGAATAGGACTGGTCCCAGTACAGGCCCCTGGGGGACACCACTATTTACTTCTCTCCAGTCTGAAAACTGACCATTTATTCCTCCCCTTTGTTTCCCATCTTTTAACCAGTTACCAATCCATGAGAGCGCCCTCCCTCCTATCCCGTGGCAGCTTACTTTGCTTAAGAGCCTTTGGTGAGGGACCTTGTCAAAGGCTTTCTGAAAATCACGATAGTGATAAATACACTATATCCACTGGATCCCCCTTGTCTACATCAGGGGCGGCTCTAGCTTTTTTGCCGCCCCAAGCATGGCAGGCAGGGAGGTCCCCGGTCCCACGGATTCAGCAGCATGGCTGCAGGAGGTCCGCCGGTCCCGCGGCTTCGGCGTACCCGCCACTGAATTGCTGTCGAATCCGCGGGACCGGCGGACCTCCCACAGGCAAGCCACCGAAGGCTGCCTGACTGCCGCCCTCGCAGGGACTGGCAGGGTGCCCCCCACAGCTTGCCGCCCCAGGCACGCGATTGGAGCGCTGGTGCCTGGAGCCGCTGCTGGTCTACATGCTTGTTGACCCCCTCAAAGAATTCTAGTAGATTGGTGAAGCATGATTTCCCTTTACAAAAACCAGGTTGACTTTTCCCCAACAAATTATGTTAATCTATGTGTCTGACAATTTCGTTTTTATAGTTTCAACCGGTTTGCCCGATACTGAAGTTAGTCTGATTTTGCCAGGATCACTTCTGCAGCCCTTTTTAAAAATTGGAGTCACATTAGCTATCCTCCAGTCATTTTGTACAGAAGCTGATTTAAATGATTGGTTACAAACTACAGTTAGTAGTTCTGCGGTTTCACATTTGAGTTCCTTCAGAACTCTTGGGTGAATACCATCTGGCCCTGGTGATTTATTACTGTTTAGTTTATCAGTTTGTTCCAAAACCTCCTCTAATGACACCTCAATCTGGGACAGTACCTCAGCTTTGTCACCTAAAAAGAATGGCTCAGGTTTGAGAATCTCCCTCATATCCTCAGCCGTGAAGACTGATGCAAAAAATTCATTTAGTTTCTCTGCAATCGTCCTTGAGTGCTCCTTTAGCACCTCGATCGTCCAGTGGCCCCACTGGTTTAGCAGGCTTTCTGCTTTTGATGCACTTAAAAAGAAATTGCTATTACTTTTTGAGTCTTTGGCTAGTTGTTCTTCAAATTCTTTTTTGGCCTTCCTAATTATATTTTTACACTTCATTTGCCAGAGTTTATGCTCCTTTCTATTTTCCTCACTAGGATTTAACTTCCACTTTTTAAAGGCTGCCTTTTGGTCTCTCACTGCTTCTTCTACTTTGTTGTTTAGCCACGGTGGCACTTTTTGGGTTCTTTTACTATGTTTTTTTAATTTAGGGTATACATTTAAGCTGAGCCTCTGTTATGGCAATTTCTCAGTAATAATGTGCTGTGACACTTTTTTGTATTTTTATGACTGATTTTGTAAGCAAGTAGTTTTTAAGTGAAGTGAAACTGGGGAGGGGGTGGGGGGGCACGCAAGACAAATCAGATTCCTGAAAGGGGTACAGTAGTCTGGAAAGATTGAGAGCCACTGGATTAGATCACTGGGACTAGGGCATGGGTATCCGGAAATGAAATTGACTAAAATGTGACTGACTATTTTCATTGTCAACCTCTCTGTGGTTCTTTTCATACCGCTCCTTAAATATGGAGCATCTTCCCCAAACTAGTCCAGTAAGTCCTGTCCTATCAGATCCTTCCTCTCGACCCACTGCTGCTGTGATGCCTACAAGAAAGCATCAGCTGAGAGTGGCTAAGTAGAGAACCAGTGGGCATTGCTGATCTTTAGATATTAAAATCAAAGGAAAATAACTCCTGAAGGCTTCAGAACCACTAAACTGTGCATAAAGCCAGACTGTGTAAACATGTGGCCTTCTTTCTAATACCCTTGTTTCCCCTCCCCTTTCCATATTGTCTGATATGCATTTGCTGCAGCTGTTTGTCTTAAGTTAGGCCCTGATCCTGCAAACCCTTATTCATGTTCTTAATTGTGCACACCAGAAATGACATTAAAAATCATATGTTTAGAGCGGGGTACAAACAGGGCATGTTTGCAGATCAGGGACCCAGACTCTTCAGGACAGGGACTGTGCTTTGCTTTGTGTTTACACAGCATCTAGGACCAAAAGGGGTCTCCGTTCTGCCTGGGATCTTTGGATGCTTCTAAAATTCTTTCAGGTTTAATCATTTAAAGCTGGTTATCTTGTAACCCAGGGAAGACATTTTCTTTTTAAAGTATGTTTCAAAAAGATCTATTCAACTTGAGCATTAATAAACTCAGCAAATGACACACTAGTAACAAAAGAAAAATCCATATACATCTATAAACACAGTGCCTGTTCAATGATTCAGTAATGGATGAATTACCAACTGCCCCCCACACCAGAGATATTCATCTTGCTGCTTTTTTCCCTAAACACAACTTTTAGCTATGGCACTGTCCCTTTAACTTGTGTTAAAAATGTGACAGTTTTGAGAGAGAGACTTCCTCAAATCATCAGACATCAGTCTGTGCTTAGTACCCCAGCCAGCCCCACACTGGAGGAGGAAGGAAAGAGATGGTGGCTGATTTGGCAGTGCCATAACCTGCCACCGGCTAAGGACACTGGGTGCTAAGCAGACCGCACCCCCAACACTGGCACACTCCTACATGTTGCTTGCACTGCCGCCAGGGACCGTGCCAGGTTCAAGAAGTGGGCTGTAGCCCACGAAAGCTTATGCTCTAATAAATTTGTTAGTCTCTAAGGCCTGGTCTACACTAGGACTTTAATTCGGATTTAGCAGCGTTAATCCGAATTAACCCTTCACCCGTCCACACTACAGAGCCAGTTAATTCGAATTAAAGGGCCCTTTAAATCGATTTCTGTACTCCACCTCGACGAACGGAGTAGAGCCTAAATCGATTTTGTTAATTCGAATTAGGGTTAGTGTGGACGCACACCACCGAATTACTGTGTTTAAGTTAATGGGGTAGTGTGGCCGCACACCACCGAATTAATGTGGTTTAAAACCGAATTAAGGTGCTTAGTGTGGCCGCGCACAATCGAATTTATACAACCGGTTTACCAAATTCGAATTAGCTAAATTCGGATTAATCGTGTAGTGTAGACGTACCCTAAGGTGCCACAAGTCCTCCTGTTCTTTTTTTAGGTGATCCTGGTGCAGCAATGGCATTACTGAGGAAGATTTTGGACTGGGTTAAAAGCTTGAGTGGCCCCAGATTTCTCCCTGGGCGGTCTGGGCCAGTGTGCTGGGCCGGGAGAGCGGTGGATTGCCTAGGGATCGGTTTACAGCTCGACCGGGTCTGATGAGTTTGGGACAGCTGGGGGAGCCCCTTGCCTGTGGCTTGGAGCTGTCTGGGGTCTGCCCCCCGGCCCCGCCCCGCCCGCATGCTCATGTCCCCTGTAGTGTGGCTGCAGCCCCCGGGCTAGGGGGGAGGGAAATGGAGGGGGGGGTTACACTAGGGGGAAATGGTCCAAAACTTCCCTTTCTAAAAATAAAGGCGAATTTCAACCCTGAGCTGGCCCCACCCTGGGGGGCAGTTTGCTGCCGCTGATTGGCTCCCTGTGGGTCCGGGGGCGTGTCTGGGAGCAGGGATAAGCCGGGGCTCGCTGCCGCGGGAGCCGCGGCTGGCTCGGACTCACCTGGCGGCAGGTGGGGGCAGGACACGCGGGAGGGAGGAAGGAGCGAGCGGCGGCCGGGGGCTGCTCAGCGGGGGCGATGCTGCGGGATCGGACTCTCCGGCTGCAGTATGGGAGCCGCATGGAGGCGGTGTGCGTGCTGGGCACCCAGATCTCCGCCGACGTGTACGGGTGAGTGTCGGCCCCCTGGCACCCTCAGCCCGCCCGGGGCCCTGGGCAGCTTCCCGGCACCCTTCCCCTGCCGCATCCTCCCCCCACTGTGCCCCCTGGGCACCCTTCCCCTGCCGCAGCCCCCTGCGTGCCCCC
>NW_020665065.1:16543005-16592347 GCF_002925995.2 Terrapene triunguis
CACCCAGGGCCGGTGCTACCATTAAGGCGAACTAGGCGGTACCTAGGGTGCCAAGATTTGGGGGTGCCAAAAAGCGGTGCCCCCAATTTTTTTTTTTCAGCATTCCTCCCCGAGCAAGCGATCGCCGCTCCACTTCTCCCGCCTCCCAGGCTTGCGGCGCCAATCAGCTGTTTGGCGCCGCAAGCCTGGGAGGAGAATTAAAGCGGGGGTGGGTGCTCAGGGAGGAGGCAGAGCAGAGGTGAGCTGGGGTGGGGAGCTGCTGCGGGAGTGCCTCAGGGTCGGGGGGGGGAGCTGCCACACGGCTTCCTGGGGGGATGAGCTGCCGTGGGGGGTGCCTCGGGGGCGGCGGGGAGTTGCCGCAGGGCTGGGGGGGGCACAAGCCTAGGGCGTGAAACTTCCTTGCACCGGCCCTGCCTGCACCCCTTACACTGAAGCACCCTTCCCTTATTGCACCCATCCACACACTGCCCCTGCAGCCTTCCCTTGGCACCTCTCCCTGCTACACCCACTATCTGCACCCAGGCACCTTTCACCGCCTTCCCTCCTGAACTCAGCCAGTGCTCACTGCTCCCCCGCAGCCAGGCATTATTTTTCCTTTGTAGCTGCCAGTCTGTAATGCCCCCATCCTCCTTTCGGCAGCTCACCTGCCCTGTTATGGGTTTCCCGCCCCTTTGCACCCATCTCCCCTCCCCTAGCAAGCTCCTATTTAATGAGTCTGGTCACTTAAATGCTCCTTAACCAGTGCCTGGGGGATCGCAATCCAGCATGTGACACACGGGGTGGGGGGCATGTGGGTGTCAGTCAGTCACGGCCCCAGGAGCAGCTGGTGCCGGAGTCAGATTCAGTCCTGAGCCCTGGATTCCTTCACTTCTGATTTTATTGCTGCATGTGCTGGGGCAGGAGGTGGTGGAGTGGTTTGCCAGCTCCGGAGCAGGCCTGACCCAACCTTGCCACGTCCCTGGGACTTTCAGTGTTGTAAGATGCAACTTGGAAAAAAAAAATCAAGTCTCTTCACTTGTATCTTAGTGGCCATCAGAGATGTCTGGGGGGGGTGAGAGCTATGTCAACGGGGTGGTGGCTGTGGCGTGGGGTTCTTTGTTGTATAATGTAAGTAGCAAGGCATCCAAGGATCACAACACCGTGAACCTTGGTGGAGACGCCAGCTGGCTTTACACACACACACACACACACACACACACACACACACCCTCTCTATGGAGCACTCTGTTCCCATGGGTGTCGCTGGCTGGTTGTGCCCGTCCCCCACTGCTAAACGGAGCTGTTTGCAGGAAACGCAATCTCTGCTTCCCTTTCCAGGACACTGACGCCAGCCACTCCTTAGGTTGAATGTGGCTTGAGGAAACACACGACTTTGACCTTGGCAACATTAAAGAAATTTGCACCTGTGCAAACAGATTGATGCAATTACCCCAGGGCAAAGTCTTTAACACAAACACGCTGCACTATGCAAGGGCATACAGCAGTGGGGCAGCGTAATCCAGTCACCAAAGCAAACAGCACGGGCATAAACCCCCTCTTTGTGCCAGTGCAGCATGTCTCTATGAGAGGGTTGCGTCACAGTAGTGACTTGCACTGATGGGAATTTCCTTAACCTAGAGACAGCCTTTGTGTCCCGTTGGTGGATCTCAAAGCCCTTCAAGTATTCATTAATACCCACCTCATGGCAGCTCCTTGCGCTAATCTAGTGCTCTTCATCAGTGGATCTCAACACACTTTATAAAGGAGTTCAGTATCATTATCCCCATTTCACAGATGAGGCAATTGAGGCATAGGGAAGGGAAGAGACTTGTCCAAGGTTACAGAGAGAGCCAACCGCAGACCTGGGAATAGAACCCAGATCTCCTGATTCCCAGTCCACTGTTCACTCCACTAGGTCACACTGCCTCCCTGAGGCCAGTATTAATCCTCATTTGCCAATGGGTATGCTGCAGGGAGACTTCCCAGGCTGCCCAGCACTTTCATTTCCCTGGGTGCGGGCAATACACCACACCTTGCAGCAGCAGGCTAAAAAGACTTGTAGATGCTTTAAAGGTGTGCACTCAGACAGCCTCAAATTTGTAATTATGGCTGCAAAATTCAGATCCAGTAGTCACTGACACCCTGGTTATTGGGGGTGGTTCGATATGGGATTTTGGTTCAGCTCTTCACCGTGGAGGCAAAGCCACAAAATTCAGATCTGGGGCGTCCAGGTCCAGGTTCTGTTCATTGCCTCTGAAGCTTCTGGTACTGGCCACTGTTGGAAGACAGGACGCTGGGCTGGCTGGACCATTGGTCAGACCCAGTGTGGCCGTTCGCTTGTGTCCTATCTGATGCATGCTCTGTCTGAGGAGTGTGCTCTGCCTTTGCAGGTGGATAGACTCCGTGATCTGAATGGTCCTCCATCCATAACGTCTGTGATCCTTATGGAATTCTGATGGCTTTATTTACGAGTTACATATTATTTCTAGGAAGATGTCATGCAGCTGGTAGAGCTATGCTGCAAAACTCCTGGTCAGCAGGTGGTAATCTGGGAAGGGAATAAACATTTAGCTGTCCCTTTTTAGTCCATGAGATATATGGTCTATATTTTTAACAGCCAGCCATCAGCTATGAGCTCTCTTAATCCAATATAAACCGCTGTTGTCATTGTAAAACTCTTATTTACAGCTGATGGTGCTCTGGTCCTCCTTCAAACAGCACTTTTCCTGGCCCTCTGCCATGGTGCTGGCAAATAGTCCCTTGGGCTTTAAAAACCAGGCCGGTGTGAACCCAGGGGAAGCAGAGCTTTAAAGACTTTAGAGAGACATATTTGCATGAAGCGAAGCAGCCGCACTGGGCACCGTCTGTGAATGGGTCAGATTTGCAGACCCTTTGCGTGGACAGTGGAAATGCGATGTTCTCCGTCAGAAATGGACCCATGGTGTCCTGAAACGATCAGGGGAAAATGTGGTCCTACAGTAACACTCTACACCATGTTGTAAGCATCTAGAGAGTGATAAATAATAGCCAGCATGGATTTGCCAAGAATAAATTACGCCGGACTTTCCTTTTCTGAGAGGGAAACTGGCCTAGTGGAATGGGAGGAAGCAGTAGACATGATTTATCTCCATTTTAATAAGGCTTTTGGCTCAGTCCCATGTGCAGTGTTGTTGTAGCCGTGTTGGTTCCAGGATAAAACTCTCCAGGAGGAGTTGGTCCAATTAAAAGATGTTACCTCCCCCACCTTGTCTCTCACAGTCCCACGTGACATTCTCCTAAGCAAAGCAGGGAAATGCAGTCTAGATGAAACTACTATAAAGTGGGTGGACAGCTGGTTGAAAAACTGTACTCAAAGAGGAGTTGTCAATGGTTTGCTGTCAAACTGGGAGAACATATCTAATGGGGTCCCGCAGAGGTCTGTCCTGGATCTAGTACTGGTCAATATTTTCATTAATGACTTGGATAACAGAGGGGAGAGTATGCTTGTAAAAATGTATGGATGACACTGAACTGGGAGGGGTTGCTAGCACTTTGGAGGACAGGATCCAAATTCAAAAGGACCTTGATAAATGGTAGAATTGATCTGAAATCAACAAGGTGAAATTCAGTAAAGACCAGTGCAAAGTACTGTACTGGAAAGGAAAAAATCAAATGCACAGCTACAAAATGGGGAATAACTGCCTAGGCAGTAATACTACGGAAAAGGACCTGGGGATTTGAGTGGATTGTAAATGGAATATGAGCCAGCAATGCGATGCAGTTGCAAAAAGGCAAATATTCTGGGATGCATTAACCGAAGTGTTCTAGCTAAGACACAGGAGGTAATTGTTCCACTCTGCTCAGTACTGGTGAGGCCTCAGCCGGAGAACTGTGTCCAATTCTGGGCACTACTCTTTAGGAAAGCTGTGGACAAATTTGAGCGAGTCCGGAGGGGAGCAACAAGAATGATAAAAGGTTTAGAAACCTGATCTATGAGGAAAGGTGCAAAAACTGGGCATGTGTAGTCTTAAGAAAAGAAGACTGATAAGTCTTCAAATATGTGCAGGGCTGTTCGAAAGAGGACGGTGATCTATTGTTCTCCGTGTCCACTAAATCAAGAGATTTAGGTTAGATATTAGGAAAAGCTTTCTAACTTTAAGGATACGTAAGCACTAGAACAGGTTACCTAGAGAGGTTGTGGAATTGCCATCATTGGAGGTTTTCAAAAACAGGTTGGACAAACCCCTATCACGCAGGGCTAGATTAAGGCATAAACTAACTAAGCTACAGTTTAGGGCCTTGCAATATGAGGGTCCTCTAAAAAAGAAAAATCTGACTCCATTTCAAATGTTATCAAAATCAGTTGATAAATAAAGGAGATATGGGGGGGGGAGGGGGGAGATTCTCTCTAAATATAGACATTTTCGTTCAAATATGACAAAAATATACACATCTGCCTACACAAATACCCTTACCCGTCACTAATTGTTCACTATTGACAGGCGGGAGGTCAGAGCTGAGAAAAAAACGATAATTGCACTTGTAAAGTTAGTATTTCTGCAAGTAATTCTGCTAAGGCGGCGTTTTGTTGGCCAGCTGCTATTGGTAAAATTCTGACCGTGCCTTCAGAACTTATTTCAATAAATAAATAATCTCGCTGACGATAAAACCGGAAAAAATGTGAGGTCGGAGATGGCAGTGTCGTGAAGCAATCCTGCCAAGCTCATACGCATATGGGACTCGTCCTAGGAGTGACATCATGTATAGAGTCCCCCTTGGCTGGTGATAGCCGAAAGGCCGCCAACTTTTGTTTACGATCCAGACGCTCAGTCGTATAGTGCCTTCGCTCCTGTTTTCCTTCGTTTTCTTAGGTGTTCGTGAGTTTTCTTCTTCTGATCTGTACATACGGACAGTTGTGTGTTTTAGTGCGCACGCCGCTTTCTGCGCCATGCGCTAGCCGTGCTTCACGTGGTTGAGTTTGCAGGTGATCGTCGTATAGACGGGTTGAGTGTGATCTCGAGGAGGATAAATTTGTGTTGGCTTTTCTCCGTCAGTTTCGGGAACCTTCACGGTAAATATTAGAGAGTACTGATGAAAGGATAAATAGAGGGTTTTGAGAGAAGTTGAAGGAAGATGTATCAAAATATTCTGAGTACTCGGTGAGCAAGTTATTTCAAACTATGTGCATATATGATTTATAGGCTATTAAAGCCTACAATATTCATTATATTTGCTTGAATATAGGCTAGTTTTTCTCACTTTCTCAATGCCTGTCTAGAGATTACCAGTCTTTTTCCTGGAAAATTCTTTCTTTCTCTTTCGCGCATATAGCTTGTTGTCACTCTGTGTGTCCGAGGTGTTTACTTGAGATTAATTAGTAGCCCTGGGGGAGACCGAGGATAGAGAAGTGAATGCAAAGAGAGATCTCTGCCTAGAAAAAGCTTTTCTTGCAGCAATCTCCCCTAAGCAT
Source organism: Terrapene triunguis (assembly GCF_002925995.2). Lineage (NCBI taxonomy): Eukaryota > Metazoa > Chordata > Testudines > Emydidae > Terrapene > Terrapene triunguis. The sequence goes on from NW_020665065.1 coordinate 16,548,434, forward strand.
TCTGTGCATTGAAAGTGACAAACTCAGTTTATCATTCGAGGACGTCATCCGTGACTTTGCTCTCCAAAAATCATGAAAGAAAATGTGTTTAAAATTAATGTGATGTGCAAACAGACATACGGCAGGTTGCTTCCAATAAGTAAGCTGGTCTGTGTAACTATAACTGCTTCTGTGTTCCTGTAGATATAAAGTTTTCATATCTACTAATTAAGAAATCAGAGACAAAACTATGTTAATTTGAAACTATCTTATAATGCAAACAGGCATCTTGCAAGCTGTGTTTTAGTTAGATTATTATTCCATTTTTACAACTTTGCCTTTGTGTATATATGCAAATATAAAGCTTTCATGTTTTATTATTTTCACAGAAAGGACATTGAATATATAATAATTATTTTTTTTTTATGGTATGGGGCCTCTGACACTTGACATAGTTTAGGGTAGGGGTAGGCAACCTATGGCATGCGTGCCGAAGGAGGCACACAAGCTGATTTTCAGTGGCACTCTCACTGCCCGGGTCCTGGCCACTGGGTCCGGGGGGCTCTGCATTTTAATTTAATTTTAAATGAAGCTTCTTAAACATTTTAAAAACCTTATTTACTTTACATACAACAATAGTTTAGTTCTATATTACAGACTTATAGAAAGAGACCTTCTAAAAACGTTAAAACGTTAAAATGTATAAATCAGAGCGAATAAATGAAGACTCATCACCCCACTTCTGAAAGGTTGCCGACCCCTAGTTTAGGGCTTCAGAATGTCCTAATCAGGCCCTGTCAGGGCTGGTCTAGGTATACATGGTCCTGTCTCAGCATGGGAGGCTGGACTAGATGGCTTCTCAAGGTCCCTTCCAGCCCTACAGGTCTAAGATTCTCCGTACCCATCTGGTCCCCATCACCATTGTACCCGAGTGCATCCTAATGATTAATGGATTTTTTTCCCCCTTTGCAACACCCCGTGAGGTAGGGAAACCGATCAGGTGAGACTGAGTGACTTGCCCAGCGTCACACAGGAAGTCTAAGGCTGAGCTGGGATATGAGCCCAGGTCTCCTAAGTCCCTGTCCACTAGACCACGCTACCCCATCGAGTGAAGTTGGCAGGAGCTGTGTGTGTGTGTATGTACCAGGCCTTTTAAAAGATGCTAAAGAATGTGCTTGGGATCCTAGATACTTAGACGATGTTAAGGGGTTGGTTTGAATTCAGTCCATCACTTCTCTGCTGAGAATTAAAGAAATAACAGTACTTTATTGTCCAGATCATAGGCGCCGACTCTTTGGGTGCTCCGGGGCTGGAGCACCCACGGGTTAAAAAATAGTGGGTGCTCAGCATCTACCAGCAGCCCTGCCAATCAGCTCCTCCCCCAGCCCTCCCACCCACCGGTGGCCCCTGCAATCAGCGCCTCCCCCTCCCTCCCAGCACCTCCTGCCTGCCTCGGATCAAGTGTTTAGCAGCATGCAGGAGGCGCTGGGGTGGGAGGAGCGAGGGCGGGGCATGCTCGGGGGAGGGGGCAGAACGGGGGCGGGAAGAGGTGGGGCAGGGGTGGGGCCTTGGGGGAAGGGGTGGAGTGGGGACAGGGCCTGGGGCGGAGTGGGGGTCGAGCGCCCATAGGGAAAGTGGAATGTTGGCACGTATGGTCTGAATGAAATCCACGGAAGTTTTCTCATCAGCTCCAGCAGGCTGGGCCCTGTTTTCTAAACACTTTTCACACCGTAGCTCCCGTGAAAGCCGATGAGCGGAACTTTGCGGTCCTTTACAACCGCCCCAGCATGCTCCAAATTCATGGCCACGCCTTGGAAATCGATGGCGTCACCCCAGCGTTTAGCAGAATCCGGCCTGATGGTTTTCGCTCCCCCTGCAGTCTGTGCAGCAGGAGCCTAACCGCTCGCAGGGCTCCACTTGCACCACTGCTCTTGGCAACGCTGCAAAGAGACTTTTTTCCCCCCACCACGAGGCACAATGGAATCGCTGTCGCTCTATTTCTGTTCCATTGGACGTCCAGAGTCAGTGGGGAGAAAATAATCTGTCTGTTTGTCAGAGGAGGGCGTTTCTATAGAACTTTTGTCTATTGGGGTTATTACAAACACATGGTCAAATGCGCATCATGAATTCTAGGATTTGACCGGGCTGGGGGAGGGGTTGGCAGCCCAAAGAAACAATTAATACAAGCAGCTGTCTAAACATGATGCTCTTCTCATTCCCTTTGCTCTTCTCTTTTGTATCTCTGTCTGCCCCTCCACGTGGTATCAGCAGTCGGGTGAAACTGACGGGGGTGGTGTAGTATTTGTCCGTTTCACGACCCAGGCAGATGTTGTGGCTTAAAAAGAGAAAAAACAAAAGCTTTGTTGACACTACATCTCCCTCTAGTGCTAGCCTGGGGTGGGGATTTTTCCCTAAAATCCCTGACTGTAAATATGATTTATTTACATCGCCATAGACCATTGTGCTAGGAGCTGTACAACAGAAAAATGGTCTTTGCCTGAAAGAGCAGACGAGGTACGTGTCAGACCAGAGACAACAGGTGGATAGGAGGCCAAGCAGACGGGGTCTCTCCACAAAGTTTGATGGGACTAGTCCGGTGAGCAGGATTTGGCCCAGGATGGAGATTAAGGAACAGACAAGTTCTTAAAACCTGCAGAGGGGCCAATAGGTGGGCAGAACAGTCTCTGCTCTGAACGTTTCTGAAAGGCATCCTGCTCCTCTGAGCTTGCTGAAGGCCCTGTAGCCTATTCACCTGGAACTTCCATACACGACCTTCCTGGAGGCCATGACCTGGGTGTCCCGAGTCTCCGCCTGTGCCTTGGAGAGCCAGCAAGAGGGCTTTCCTGGTGAGCATTACGGAGAGATTCTGGCCTCCGGCGACTCTATTAAGATAATGAAAACTCATTTGTTGAGGAATTGGCACTGCTGCTGACCTGGTATTTATAAGCCAGAATTTAGCAGCCGGAGCTGCCTCTCCAAATTTTCACGCTGCTCAAGAAAGCCCTGCCCCAGGGCTTCTGTAATTGCCAAATCACAGTAAGCCGCCTTTCAGTGCACAGGCCTGCATTTGCATGTGAATTTCAAGGGCATAAAGGATCACTCACCTGTGCTAGCTGTTTGATACAGCTCAGGCACCAGGTGATGTTTTGTCAATTGTCACGGCCCAGTAGTTTATAATATTAGGTTGTTTGGTGGGTTGTTTTTTTTAATAGGTTTTTAAAAAAACCAAGCAAAGTAGCGAAAAGGCCATTGTAGAGGGAAGACGGGGTGGGGAAGATGAATGAGGGGGCGTGAAGAGTTAATGCTGTGGGGTTTTTCGGTACATAGGAGTTTGGGCAAATGACACTGATTTTTATGGAGACTTGGATTCCTTGCTACAAGGACCAGGTTCTCGGGAGTGAAGCTTCAGATGTTGGAAGCAATGAGGGGATTGGGAAGAAGGTACTGACGTTGGGAGGAACCCTTAAAATGCTATTTTTTCCTTGGAGTGTTTTCCAGCAAGTTTCATGTCCTTGTCTGCCTTGATTCTAGTCTTTGGTGACGGGACACTAGGATCAACTCCAAGCGCAGAAATGGAAAGCTTCGATTTGCACTGGTGGCACTAAACTCTGCTAGAAACTGGTGTTTATCGTGACTCGGCCTGCTTTGCACAAGAGTGAGCACTAGTATTCCTATACTGATGGCTGGAATTGGGGCAAAAGCCCATGGTCAACGAGGCCTAAGCTGCTAAAGAGCCCTTCCCTCTGCAGCGTGAGCACCTGCCCGTCCTGGTGTGCTGAGCTCAGCTGGCGTCCAACTCTGCCAGAGGTTCTAGAAATTTGCCCCTGACCTGGTTGGTCTCTCTTACCGAGACCGACTGAATTTCCCCAGTAAATTGTAAATGGAAAAGAGATGTCCTCAAAGGGACGGTCCCGAGCTGAGACCTTTCCAACGGCGGATCTTGCTGAGAAGGTCAGAAGGACGTGCTTGAGGAGTGACGGACAACTCCGTGAACCAATCCCCTGCCCCTCTCCTGGACGAACCAGAAAATGCTCCTCACAGGGCATCGCGACTCAAAAGAAATGGTGTCAAGGTGCCTAGGCACAGCTCTTGCCTATCACCCAGGCCTCCTAGAGATGTGCAGGGCATCAGCTTGGGCTTTATGGTGCTGCCTCTTTCCTGGCCAGGTCTGCTCTGTTGTCAGGCCTCACAAGGGGGTGGAGGAGGGGAGGGTGCGGGTCACTGGGGAGACAAGGTAGCATCGCCCTTCACTCTGCTGCAATGCACAGGGCCGAACGTGTCTGAAAGCAGAGAGGCTCCAGTTACTAGGCATGAGCCGCAGGATTAGTTGCTTTGGTAACTGAGTTTCTGGTTACTTGTTGCACCACCGTGGGCTGGTTATAGGATTAGTTCGCAGTGACCCGCAGCAGGCGAGGGGTTACAACGTGACCCGGGACAGCTGAGGTCAAGCTTCGTGCTCTCCGGCAGCAATGGGTGGCCTGGCTCATCAGCACATCCCCCCAGCTTGGCTTTCTGAACATAACCGTCTCTGCATTAATGTCCCGAGTTCGTTTTTGGAAAGAGCCCATAATAACTGCACTTAGACGCTTACGTTGCCAAAGCAATCCGCTCTTTGGTACTATGAAATCTGGTCCATTCACTTGCTAAGGCAGAGGTGGGCAAACTATGGCCCGTGGGCCGAGACCGTCCTTGAGCTCCCGGCCTGGGAGGCTAGCCCCCGGCCCCTCCCCCACTGTCCCCCCTCCCCCGCAGCCTCAACTTGCCGTGCCGCCAGCGCTCTGGTAAGGGGGAGGGGAGTGGGGGGGGTTAGATAAGGGGCAGAGAGTCCTGGGGGGCAGTCAGGGGACAAGGAGCAGGGGGCGGTTGAATGGGGCGGAGGTTCTGGGGGCATGTGGGTGGGGGTCGGGGCAGTCAGGGGATAGGGAACAGGGGGTGGTTGAATGGGGCGGAGGTTCTGGGGTGTGTGTGGATGGGGTCGGGGCAGTCAGGGCACAGGGAGTGGGGGGGGTTGGATAAGGAGTGTGGTCCCGGGGGGGGCGGTGAGGGAACAAGGAGCAGGGGAGGGTTGGATGGGTCAGGAGTTCTGAGGGTGGCAGTCAGGGGGCGGATAGGGGGCGGGGGCCAGGCTGTTTGGGGAGGCACAGCCTTCCCTACCCACCCCTCCATACAGTTTTGGAACCCCGATGTGGCCCTCAGGCCAAAAAGTTTGCCCACCCCTGTGCTAAGGGGATGGGGAGCCACAGTGTGGTCAGCAAACAAGACTTATTCTAGTAGAGATGAAACCAAAAGCCCTGATTCAAACATGCACCCCCCAGACGTAGGAATTCAAAACCCATATCCAGGTCTCCTAGCTGCCCTGTGTCTTTGTAACGGGCTTGACCAAAACCCAGCGCCTGCACTCCTAACATGTGGCCGGGGGGGGGGGGTGGTATTTCTCCAAGGGGCCGATCTAGCCCCCCGTGTGTGTTCAGAGTTTGCATGTTCTTTTGTGAATTTTGTAGCTCTGACACATCTCATTCTAACAGATTCCAGGTCCCACTGAGCAGGGCAGGTAGCATCTTGTAGAAACACCTCAGCCACATCTGTGTATATTGACTACCACTTATGCCAGCGTAATTTATGTCCCTGAGGGAGGATGGAATAGTCACACCCCTGACCGACGTCCGTTTTGCTGACAACTGGTAGTGTAGACGTGGCCTCAGTTTCCCAGACCTGAAGAAGAGCTCTGTGTAAGCTCAAAGCTTATTTCTCTTGGGCCAATAACAGCTATTACCTCACCCCGCCTTGTCTTTCTAATGCAGGGACAGTCTTTTGGAAGTGTTGGCCCCTGGGGAAACAGTGTAGACTGGTGTGAGCTGGTTCAAGATGGCCAACAGACAAAGGAACTAGAACTGTCTACAGCAACAGCCCTGACCTAGGGCCGGTCTCCAGGGTAAGTTTAAAAACCCACGGCTGGCCCATGCCTGTTGACTCAGGCTGCAGTGTAGACGTCCGGGCTTGGGCTGAAGCCCGGGCTCTAGGACCCTGCAATGTGGGAGGGTCACAGAGCTCAGCTGCAGCCGGAGCTCAGACGTCTACACTGCAACTAAACAGCCCCGTTAGCCCGAGTAAGCTGGCACCGGCCAGCCGCTGGTTTTTAACCGCAGTGGAGTCTAGACACACCTTATGACTCTCCCCCCTGGCCGGGTTTTGGAGCCCGGGCTCCAGCCTGAGCGGGAGCGTCTACACTGCCCTTTTCAGCTCTGGGGTCCAAGCCCCACAAGCCAGAGTCAATTGACCCAGGCCCTGAGACTCGGTGCAGCGGGTTTTTCTTTGTGGTGTAGATGAACCTTCACATGCTCACTCTGAGAACTGGCATGACTCTGTGACCAGACATGGGCCCCAGGAGAAGATGTGAAATACTTTAAAACCTGCCAGAGTTTCCACCTGGACAGGTGCTGCTCCCCCATCTTTGGGGACCATCGTGTGAATTTAATGAAGGGTTTAAGTGTAACGATGTTCTGCTCTGTGGGGGAGGGGTCCCGCAGCTCCTCCAGGAGCTAAAACGGGGGCGGGGGGGTAGAAGGAGGATTGCTCCAGGATTGTAAACAGCTCCAGAGAAATTCCACCCCAGGCGGGGCTTTGCATAGACTGGTTAAAACTGGGTTTTCCAGTGACTAAGAGACAAAGAAAGGAGTTTAGCTGTGCAGACCCTGCAAGGAGAGATACCCACTGTGACTCGGGTGCAAGCCCTGTCATTTTGCAGTGTGGACACAGCTCAAACTGCAGACCCGAGTCAGAGGGTCTGCGTAGTGCAGTGTGGACGCATTAGCACGGCTGGGCGACCCAGGTCCAGCAAATGTAAGCCCAAGTCTACAATGCAGTGCGGATGCTCAAATGCAGTCTGCAAGCCCAGGTCCCACAGACCCGGGTTCACAATGTCGTTCTCACGTACCCGCAGGTACTTAGCCTAGCTAGCCACCTGGTCTTAAGTCAGACTCGCAGGAAAAATAAACATGAAGCTATTTGTAAAGAAGGGTAGGCTATTGTTCCATTTATTGTGGCACCCTGTCCGGCAAACCCTCTGATGTTCTGAAACGTCTTCTGCCGAGAGAAGATGGCTCCCCTCTAGCCCCGTGCGAATATGCTACGTTTGATCCTGTATTTATTGGGCTGAAAGGAAATTGAATCTGTCTCCGCTGGTATCGCCCTGCTCTTAGAGTGTTGCCCTTGGGTTATTTTAGCAATAGCGAGGATGAGGCAGCTATGCTGGGCATGTGAAGAGTTCCTACGTGTCAGAATTCACCGGCATAAGCTGGGTTGACATGTGTCTGCTCCTATAAACCCGCCCATGATATTGACACACGGAGCGTTTTGCGGCTCGGGCTGGGCGTCTTACAGGTTCACCGCCGCTTACCCAGGCCTGGTCGCGTGAGGTGTTGGGGAGTGGAGTGGCGCTGTGCAGTTCTGAGCCAGCTGCTTGACACATGACCCCACTCATTACATGCCTGAAGGTGCAGGGGGCTGAGATCTGCCCTCCCACTGGAAGCAGGGACTGGGGAGGCACCTCACAAGATCAGGCCCCATCTGAAACAACAGACAACTCAACAGGCTACGGGGGTTCCTGCTTCCAAGTCATCAGGTCCGGCCCAATGTTGGTATCCTGGATCTGATAGTGCAAGTGCTCCACCCAAGGACCTCCTGCAGGATCAGGACCCTGACATGTAAAGTATCTCCAGGGTTTGCTATCGTGCCTGTCAGCGTGGCATCCCAGTAAGCTAGATCTGCTTGGTGAGGTCCCTGGTGGCCATCACGCGTTTTCTCTGTTCCCCAGCGGAGGGGGCTCAGCTTGGGATGCTCCGACGCCTTCTGGAGCTTGTTCCGCACCCAGCTGTGCCCCGCGACAGAGAACAGGTTGCGTCTGGGGCTCTCGTTTTGTCCTGGGCTTTGTGAGCTTGCTTTGTCCAGAGGACTGCAGAGGTCTTGGTGGAACGCAGACTGAGATGCGACTGCCGCTGGGAGCTAAGCGCTGACCCTCTGCTGGTCTCCAAGATCAGGACGTGGGCCCTGACCTGGCCATGGAAGCCGACAGGCAGCCAGTGGAGGGACTGAAGCGGAGGGGCGATGAGCTAGCATCTCACTGAGGAGCGGGCTGCTGCTTTCTGCATGTGCTGGGGCCGCCATGTTGCTGGCGCCTTCACACCCAGATACAGCGAGTTGCAGTTATCCACCTTGGCAGCAAGGAACATATGGGTCGTGCTGGGCTGATCCTTGTCAGGAGGAAGCGTTGAAGTTTCCTAGCAAAGGCAGAGGTGGAAGGGGGCATTACCTTGCTATCCAGACTAAATGCTGAACTGAGTAGGTTCCCAAGGCTTATAATAATGCACATATCCTTATCTAGTGATTTCTATCAGCTGATCTCAAACGCTTTACAAAGGAGATCAGTCTCATTATCCCCATTTTACATATGGGAAAACTGAGGCACTGGGTGAGAAAGGGACTTGCCCAAGGCCACTCAGCAGGTCAGTGGCAGAGCTGGAAATAAAATCCAGGTTGCCTGAGTCCCAATCTGGTACTCTTGCCATTAGGCCACACTGCCTCTTAGGCAGCAGATGCCCTCAGTGGAAGGGCAGGACAATGACCTGGCTAGTTCTCCAAGCATTTCCTAATCAGCATCCCTTCGGCCTTGCCAAAGCTGAGTTCACGCCAGCTGCTCTTCATCCAGGAGTCGATCTCCTGTAAGGACAGAGTCATCTTAGTAGGGGCAGGGATTGCATTGGTGGAGAATGAGCGATACGGCAGGAGGACATCAACAGAATTCAGCTGGCCCGTCGCTACTTCCAGAGTCCCGTGGGGAGGGACGGCTGGCGCCAGGCACAGCGCCTTCTACTCCCGCTATGGCACAGAGGCAGGCCACCCGCACGCTGTGTTTGAAAACAGCAGAGAAGTCTTGTCGTCTTAGCATTGAGAGGTGGCCTCCCCAAATTTGTCAGCATGTACCCATGGACCACCCCAGACTTGCTCCAAGTCCAAAACGACTCCCACCACAATGAACGGCCACGTTCTCATTGCTATCAAAGGGCACAGGATGGGCCCTGAAAACAACACACAGGGAAGCCTGCGTGGATCAGTGATCTTGCCCATGGGTCCAGCTCCCAAGTAAAGAGAACTTCACTTCGCTCCGGAGTCAGACCAGCTCCCGGGCTGCAACCTCGGCTCTTCCTACAGCTGGTTCCCTCCTTTTGGTATATACGTTTTCCCTTTAATTTCATCCACAGGTGGCTGCAAAGCCAAAGATCCCAGGGGGAGGAGGGAAAAGGAGTGAGGACAGCCTGGATCCTGTTTGCTCACACTGCAGACAGGTGCCAGCAGGCTCTGGCTGGGAAGAGCACTACGGCAAATGGGTTCCTGGAAAGATTTCCTGCTCTGAGCTCCTCCCCCCCCACCCCCCACTTAAAAAATGTGACTTTCACAGGACTGGGGCTTGTGCCAGCTGTATTGTATTCACATTAGCATGGGGGAGCCACAGAATACTTTGTACATAGAAATGGGTGAATGCACTGAACCTCCTTTGGGATTTTTCAGTGAATTAGCTCCAGTTTCATCCGCACTCCGTTAACATTCACTTGCCACTCAGATCCTAGCGAGCGCCGGAGCCCTCTTGGGAGCAGCAAATTGTTAAACAGACAGTGAGGAATGTTCGCAGAGAGGCCATTCCCGATGCATAAGCAGGAGTATTCACGCTGATCCTAAAGGTATGTTCCTAACCCAGGTTAAAATCACAGTGAAGACATGGCAACTTGGGTTTTAACGTGGGCTGGCAAGTCGAGTTCAACCCCAGGCTGCCCTGTTGGCTTGAACTCGAGCTGCTCACTGGAGTACAAAGCTGAGTCTTCGCTGCTATTTCCACCCGAGTTCAGACCACACCTTTTTCTGCAGTGGAGACCTACTCTAAGGGCAAGTCTACACTACCCGCCGGATCGGTGGGTAACGATCGATCTATCAGGGGTTGATTTATCGCATCTAGTCCAGACGCGATAAATCGATCCCCGAGCGCTCTCACGTCAACTCCGGTACTCCACCGCCGCGAGAGGCGCAAGCGGAGTTGACAGGGGAGCAGCAGCAGTCGACTCAGTGCCATGAAGACGCCGCGGTAAGTAGACCTAAATACGTCGACTTCAGCTACGCTATTCTCATAGCTGAAGTTGTGTATCTTAGGTCGATTTCCCCCCCCCCCCCGACTCCTCCTGGTGTAGACCAGGGCTAAGAGTTACATTCAGTGGATCAGAACAGAAACAGGGTTCCAAAAAGAACTAGATAATTTCCTGGAGGATAGGTCCATCAATGGCTATTAGCTAGGATGGACAGGGATGGTGTCCCTAGCCTCTGTTTGTCAGAAGCTGGGAATGGGCGACAGGGGATGGATCACTGGATGATTCCCTGTTCTGTTCACTCCCTCTGGGGCACCTGGCATTGGCCACTGTCGGCAGACAGGATACTGGGCTAGATGGACCTTTGGTCTGACCCAGTATGGCCATTCGTACATTGTTAAACATATCCTTAACTTTTTGTCATTGTCTAGAAGGGACTCTGACTCCAGTGAAAGTTGAGGGCCTTCAACCCCTTGTAAGATCATTGAAGTGAGTGGGAGTCGCTTGGCTAAATCCCCCAAATTGAAAATCTCACCCAATGTGGGTGAAGTGGGAAGCTGTGTGTTTCCTCAGTATTTCATTCCACTGGGTTTAAACCGCTTGCATTTGTAAGTGATGGGTCGGTCAGGACATGACTGTCACTTAGCAACTTTAACTGGCACTTGAGATGCCCATTTCGGCTTATGGAATAGATTTGTGAGCCGTTCATTGTGATCAGAGAAGTTAAAAAGGGATTGACTGGATCCTAAAACTGGAGGGAATTTTTCTCTAGAGTTCAATTTTGTTGTGGTTTGGGAGTTTTGGGGGGGGGATGGAGGTTGGGTTGATTGGTTAATTTTTGTCAATTGCTTGAAGGGGTGAAAAAAATGTGAAATAAACATGTTTGTCAACCAAGGCTCTGATCACTCTGCTCGAAGTTCTTCTTCACACAGCGCACAGTCAACTTGTGGAACTCCTTGCCTGAGGAGGTTGTGAAGGCTAGGACTATAACAGGGTTTAAAAGAGAACTGGAGAAATTCATGGAGGTTAAGTCTATTAATGACTATTAGCCAGGATGGGTAAGGAATGGTGTCCCTAGCCTCTGTTTGTCAGAGGGTGGAGATGGACGGCAGGAGAGAGATCACTTGATCATTACCTGTTAGGTTCACTCCCTCTGGGGCGCCTGGCATTGGCCACTGTTGGCAGACAGGATACTGGGCTGGATGGATCTTTGGTCTGACCCAGTACGGCTGTTCTTATGTTGTGTGCCTTTTTCCCACCCTCTCTTTTGTCTGTTTAGATTGTAAGTCCTTCAGGACAGGGACTGTCTCATAAGTGTTTGTACAGCGCCTGGCACAATGATTGGGGTCTGTAAGCTGTCCTATAATATTAAAACTTGCAGTCACTTACAACTAGCTGACATTCCAGTGTTAATCCTTTTCTAGACAGAAGTCTTTAATTGTGAGAGACTGGCTGGGTCTCTCTTTCGTCTTCCCCCGTCCCAAGGGTCTTTCGGGGGTCTCCAGCTATTCATGCAATCTTTGCCTTCTCTAGTACGTACAAAATGCCCACGAGTCATTCCAAAAAGACACCTGGCATTTGTCTAAGATTTCAGCCTTTGAGCCTCATGGCTTGTTATGACTGGGCCTGGCTGGAAGAGAGGTCGGGATCCAGTTCACGTGCATAGCATTAAAAGGCCTGGATATTAAGGATCAGGATGGTTAGTGTTTTTTAAGAGCTCTTACAGCTAGTTCCCGTCTATGAAATCCCTAATTTTAGCCAGGGATCTGAGCTCTTGCAAAGGTGGGGAAAAATGACACTCTTCATTGTACGGATGGGGAAACTGAGGCACAGAGGACCAGATTTTAACTGTACTTAGGTGCCTAATACTCTTTGAAATCAGGGGGATTTAGATACACAGATACCTTTAAAAATCTGGCCCCAAGAGGTTAAGTGACTTCTTCAAGATCACATAGCCAGTGGCAGAGTGGGGAATAGGACCCAGGGCGCCTGGCTCCTAGCCCCTTGCTCCAGCCGTTGGGGTAGGCTGCTCCCATCATGCACACAATGGAAGGTCTGATCTTTTCTTATCGGGGCAGCAAGAGTGGAGGGTTCATTTTAACTGCAAAGAAAGGCATCTTGCTTAGCAGCAAGGGAAGTGAAGGGAGGCACCATGCTGGCATGGCCAGGCGTGGGTCGTGAGACGTGGGCTGGTCAGTATTTTCAAACTCGGCTGTCTAAAACTGGGCAGCTCAATCCATGTTTTGGCGCTTGTGTGGCCTGATCTTTGGTGGTGCTGAGCAGTTGCTTCTCTATTGACTTCAGTGTAAGCTCAGGCGTGCTCAGCACCTCTTCAGGTGCCACTTCTGTAGGTGTCTTCGTATGGATTTAAGTGCTTAGCTGGAGGCACCTGCCACCTCTGCTGATGGGAGCTGCGGGCGCTCTGCCTCTCTGAAAATCAGGTTGCTACGTATGAAAATGCTGCTGGGATGCATGTCTGCAGTGATCACTGAGCCACCTTTTCCTCTTGCCAAAGGTCAGGGGTCAGCACTGCCGGGTAGGGGACAGTCAGGCATCTCCGATTCTTCTCTCCACCGCCCTCTGACTGATTCCCCCCCTTCCCCTTCTCTGTTGCAGAGCGGCTCCCGCAGGGGCTGTGTCGTTCAGCGTGAAGCACACGGCCGGGGTTCAAGTTGAAGTCGTTACCGATGACCAATCACAGGTGGCCTCCGCAAATGGAGGGAAGCAGTGGCCTCTCGACCACGGGACAATCCTGAAACTCAGCATGAACAAAGCCAGCACAGAGGCCAACGACAACAAGGTAAAGGAAGGCCCGGCGAGCATCCTTGTATCCTGGGTACTCGCTTGGCTTGAGACAGAAGCAGGGATGAGATATCGTATGGGGCACTTGCATGTCTTGGCATGGGCGAGCTAGGATCAAGGGGAAATAGATCTTCGTGGGCAGGTACAGGTTGGTGTTAAGTCTCACTCCTTGGTGTGATGGCCATAGCAAAGTCCATCACATCCTCTCCCGATGACAGAGAGGGGCAATAGATGGACCTGCGTGGGCAAGAAGAAGCAGCAGGAGACTAGATATCCCAGGAGGATTCTGGGTTTGAAGGTGCCCTGAGAACATCTGTCCTAAACTGGACAGTGCGTGCCTGGGTGTCGTCTCCACTGAACTGACACTGTCGGGTAAGGACATTGGTGTAGAGTGGCCTCTTCTCTCGTGTCCTCAGACAGACTTGGAAGCTCTAATGTCACAGGAGGATGCTCCACGTGTCTGATTGGGGGCCGGCTTCCTTTTAACTTTGCCACGGTGGTCACCGTTCTGTTGTATATCAGAGGGGTAGCCGTGTTAGTCTGGATCTGTAAACAGCAACAGAGTCCTGTGGCACCTTCAAGACTAACAGAAGTATTGGAGCGTAAGCTTTCATGGGTGAATACCCACTTCATCAGACGCATGTAATGGAAATTTTCAGAGGCAGGTATAAATATGCAGGCAAGAATCATCTGGAGATAACGAGGTTAGTTCAATCAGGGAGGGTGAGGTCCTCTGCTAGCAGTTGAGGTGTGAACACCAAGGGAGGAGAAACTGCTTCTGTAGTTGGCTAGCCATTCACAGTCTTTGTTTAATCCTGATCTGATGGTGTCAAATTTGCAAATGAACTGAAGCTCAGCAGTTTCTCTTTGGAGTCTGGTCCTGAAGTTTTTTTGCTGTAAGATGGCTACCTTTACATCTGCTATTGTGTGGCCAAGGAGGTTGAAGTGTTCGCCTACAGGTTTTTGTATATTGCCATTCCTGATATCTGACTTGTGTCCATTTATCCTTTTACGTAGGGACTGTCCAGTTTGGCCAATGTACATAGCGGAGGGGCATTGCTGGCACATGATGGCATATATAACATTGGTGGACATGCAGGTGAATGAACCGGTGATGTTGTAGCTGATCTGGTTAGGTCCTGTGATGGTGTTGCTGGTGTAGATATGTGGGCAAAGTTGGCATCGAGGTTTGTTGCATGGGTTGGTTCCTGAGTTAGAGTTGTTATGGTGTGGTGTGTGGTTGCTGGTGAGAATATGCTTAAGGTTGGTGGGTTGTCTGTGGGCGAGGACTGGCCTGCCTCCCAAGGTCTGTGAAAGCGAGGGATCATTGTCCAGGATGGGTTGTAGATCACTGATGATGTGTTGGAGAGGTTTAAGCTGAGAACTGTAGGTGATGGCCAGTGGAGTTCTGTTGGTTTCTTTCTTGGGCTTGTCTTGCAGCAGGAGGCTTCTGGGTACACGTCTGGCTCTGTTGATTTGTTTCCTTATTTCCTTGTGCGGATATCGTAGTTTTGAGAATGCTTGGTGAAGATCTTGTAGGTGTTGGTCTCTGTCTGAGGGGTTGGAGCAGATACGGTTGTATCTCAGCGCTTGGCTGTAGACGCTGGATCGTGTGGTGTGTCCGGGGTGGAAGCTGGAGGCATGAAGGTAGGCATAGCAGTCGGTGGGTTTTTGGTGGGTTTTCGGTATAGGGTGGTGGTAACGTGACCATCACTTATTTGTACTGTGGTGTCTAGGAAGTGGACCTCCCGTGTAGATGGGTCCAGGCTGAGGTTGATGGTGGGGTGGAAGCTGTTGAAATCATGGTGGAATTCTTCCAGAGTCTCCTTCCCATGGGTCCAGATGATGAAGATGTCATCGATGTAGCTAAGGGGCGTGAGTGGACAAGAGCTGAGGAAGCGTTGTTCCAGGTCAGCCATAAAAATGTTGGCATATTGTGGGGCCATGCGGGTGCCCATGGCGGTGCCACTGGTCTGGAGGTATATATTGCCATCAAATTTGAAATAATTGTGCGTGAGGATAAAGTCACAGAGCTCAGCAATAAGTTGTGCTGTGTCATCATCAGGGATACTGTTCCTGACAGCTTGTATTCCATTTGTGTGTGGGATGTTTGTGTGGAGAGCCTCCACATCCATGGTGGCTAGGATGGTGTTTTCTGGGAGATCACCAATGCATTGTAGTTTTCTCAGGAAATCAGTGGTGTCACAGAGATAGCTGGGAGTGCTGGTGGCATAGGGTCTGAGCAGAGAGTCCACATATCCGGATAGTCCTTCAGTGAGTGTGCCAATTCCAGAGATGATGGGGCGTCCAGGATTTCCAGGTTTGTGGATCTTGGGTAGTAGATAGAATAACCCCGGTCAGGGCTCTAAGGGTATGTTGATTTGTTCCTGTGTTAGTGTAGGGAGTGTCCTGAGTAGATGGTTCTGTTGTGTCGCATCTTTGATTGAGGTGCAGAAATAGACGATTTGATGTGCACACGTAGGTTAGGTGGTAGGGGTCAAATGCAGACTCAGGAGGCTCATGGTCTGAGTTCGGGGTGAAGAATGCGATGTAAAGGCACAGGAAGAAAGGTTCATAGCATCGGACAGGAGCAAGCACCCTCCTGTCTGTGTGTGCCCATCATTGTGCTCTAGCTGCCAAGGCTCTGGCGCCATAGGTAACCACGTGGGTGGCACCTGGCACGGTATCTTGCTGTACTAGGATGGCCCCAAAGCCAACAGGGTAATATCACTCTGTCTCTTGCTCAAGGGTCCGTCTGAGGACATGCAACCGTAATGCTCCACTCGCTGTACTTTTCACTCAGTGGCCAGGCCTGGTGGTGCAGAAACCAGCAGGAAAAACTACCAGAGCTGAGCATTCCCGAGACACTGTCAAGCTTGTTGGCATCTTAGGGAGCTGGCAAGCGGTGGATGGCCGCAGTCTTGCTAGGAGTTGGTGCTGTTCTCATGTTTAAAGTGTTTCACTCACCCCCCGAGGAAGCAGTTAAAATACTTGTGACCGAGGGAGATGGTTGTACCCCAAGACCGGTAAAGAGCAGTTTGCTGACCACTCCTAGGTTGAAACTTATTTTGTTGGTCTGTTCATGAACAACTTGCGCATGAGGGGGTGAACGGACTCAACTGATCAGATCAATTCATTGCATGGGATCCTCCGTCCAACTCTGTAAGCTGGCAAGCAAACTTGGGGAGTTCGGGCTGGACTGTGAAATAGACGCACGATCTGGCAGTTCGGATCGTGAAACAAAAAGGCTTTTCATTGTAAAATCCTTGTGCTTAAACGCCTGCTGCTCTAGCAGCTCCCTGTCTGACTGCAGTCCTGTCTCCTTGGAGAGTGGGATTTTCAAAAGTGCTGCCCGACCTCCGCTCCCATCGAACTCGGTGATAAAACTCCCATTGATTGCAACGGGAGCGGAATTTGGCTAACGCTGAGCTCCTTAGCCAGGCGGTACATCCCAGTGGGCCCCACAAGGTAGCGAACAGAAGATGGCAGCAAACCCACTTCTACGCTTACCCTTCCACCAGAGCCGCCTCTTGCTAACAATGTGAAGTGGGTGCTGTTTGTTGGGAGAAGATGTTATACCCAAAGTCCTTCCTCTGCCTGCTCCCCTCTCCTTCCATCCATCTGTTACTTAATTCTATAGCAATCGGCCCCTGTCTCTTCCTCTTCAGGAACAGGACAAGCTGAGACCCGGCTTAATGCAAGCCCCTTCTATCTCCCTGCTGGTCTCTGTCTCCCTGGGACCCTTTCAGAGTTTGGTTCCATCTTCCCCATTCACCCAGCTCTAAAGATAGTGCTTCCCACAAGCAGGCTAAGTCCTGAAACTGAGCAGATCCCTGGCCTTTGATTCACACCGAGGTCAGGAAGCTGCTCCTTTTGTCTCCTCCCCAATCCCATTCCTCATGCACGCAGACTTCACACTACGTGGCCGCTTGGCTTCGCTCAGCAAGAAGGAGCTCTGTTGCCGAGAGCATTGGGTTTCCTTCCATGTCACCCTGGGTAATGGAGACGGCCTTCAGGCCTAATAGCTTAAACCTTCTCTCTCAACATGGGTCTCTCATTTGGCAACAAGACACTAACTGCAGCTGCTGCCGCATACCAGCCAAGCTGCTGGATCCGAGCGAGCTGGCTTTCTTCTCGAGGGGCTACGTGCCAGATCGCTGAAGTCTCATGACCAAGTGTGGCGTCTGATCCCTTACAGGAGCGGCAGGGCAGGGCAGAACGCTGGGCTAGGGACTGGCTTTCTTCCCGCTGGAGACTGGGCTTCCAATCCTGTTCGGTTCAGAAGTGAATATGGGCTTGATGGGGTGACTCGTCCCCAGTTGAGTGCGTGGCCCTGTTCCTGCTTAGGAGCACCCTGCCCAGAAAAGCAGGGATGCCGCAAGTCAGGACTGCGGTATTTGTCCTTGTCTCAGTGAGTGCTGAGAGCAGGCACAACAGAGAGCGGAATTCATGGGTTTGCTGCATCGCCTTTCTGCTGAGCGCTGTGGCATATGCCCAGTAGTGCGGCCTTCCCGGCAGGCAGAGAGACAGAGTAGACAGCGATACATCCTACCTCTGTGGCAGCCCTGGCACGGGGGGCATGCCATGGGAGATGAGTGGTTGCCAACAGCATGTTCCTATATACTGGCCGTTCCCCAGGAGCACAAAGGCCCATAACAGGCTGGGGCACCGTTCAGAGCAGCCTTCTGAACTTCTCTGGCCTGCACCGGAGATTGAACCGGCTGCCCCAAGACGAGGGGAAAACTCAAACCGCTACATCCCCACCCTCCCATGGCTGGGCTGTGCGTTGGCACCAGGGTGCCTCTCCCCAGTTTGTGCCCCAACACAACAGATAAATATAATTCAGACACATGGTGCCTTGTGGGGAGGAAGAATCCGACCCATAGCCCTTCCATGGAGGCCAATGGACTGAGTAGAGGCTGCAGAATGCAGCTGCAGAGGCGTTGAACCCAAGCCAGTGCAGTGTGTTACCTTCCGGAAGAGAGCTCTGTTGGCTATTCACATTCGGCAGCCGCGGAGCCGTGTGTGCTCGGGTTGCTGGGACGTCCCAGGCCTGGGAGAAGCATCGAGTCGAGTGGGAGAAGGCTCCCAAAGGGCGAGGTAGGGCTGGAGTGGGAAGAGGGGAGATCAAAGGTGAGGATGAGCCACTTGAACTTGACACAGAGGGAGAGAGGAAGCCAGTGGCGAGCTTCCGGGAGGGCAGTGACGTGGTGGCAGCTAATTGTCGCAGCAGCGATTTGGATGGATGAGAAGGGAGCAAAGTTTGGCCAGAGAGGAGCAGGGGGAGGAGTTACGGAAGGGACAGACCCAAGCCACAGGCAGGGATTGGAGCAGAAAGCTGCACTGGGAGAGTGGCACCAAGGATCGGGCCCTGCGTCGCTCTCCGGCTCCCGGGTGTAAATGGCCAGGCCCTGTCCTGCCCACCCCTCTCCCTCACTAGCCTGCGTTGTGTGTTTCCAGGTAACGGTGAACTATTACGACGAGAATGGAGGGCCTCCCATAGACCAAGCTGGTGTCTTCCTGACAGGCATTGGTAAGTGCAAGTGCTTTCGGGGCAGACCAAAGCCAAGAATCTTGTATCGCTTAGGTTTTATGTGGCAAATGAATAGAGCTTTTCTGAGCTACTTAAAGGAATCCGCTCAGACCTGGGAACTTTGGAGTGAAATGAAAATCTGGCAAGCAAGGGGGCAAAGACCAAGCAAATCCAGCAGTGCTGAGCTTGTAGTCAAAGTGATGGCCCGCGCTTCACCTGCAAGGAGTTACCATGCTGCTCTGGACACGTGTAAGAGTGACGGGGCTTCTGGCCTCTTTAGGCTGCTGGGCTTAGCAAAACGGGGCCAGTTTTCCTTTGGGTCCAGTGGCGGCGCTGAGGAGGAAGAGGATGGCCTTGGAGGCAGGAGTCCGTAGTTCTATTCCCACCTCTGCCACTGGGTCGTCTTCCAGCCCATGGCTTGTGACAGCACAAGCAGCGAATTAGCGGCTGGGTAAGTGATGTAGCCGAGCATCCGGAGACGTCAAGCCCGTCCACCCGCCGTGAAGATTCCGAGCGCAGTCCGTAACCAGAGGGCACGCGGCTTGTTCTTGAGTCCCACAAGCACCGGTGCCGGCTTCCTCTTTTCCCCCCAGGGGCTCAACCCCTGCTCAGCCTCAGGCCCTGCCCCCACTCCACCCCTTCCCCCAAGGTCCCACCCCCGCCCCATCTCTTCCTGCATCCGCTCCACCCCCTCCCCCAAGTGCACCCTGGCCCTGCTCCGCCCCCTCCCCCCAGCACCTTCTGCACGCCGTGGACCAGCTGATCATGGCAGGTGGGAGGCGCTGGGAGGGAGGGGGAGGAGTTGATCAGTGGGGCCACCAGTGGGCAAGAGGTGCTGGAGGGGAGGAGGGGGTGCTGGTTTTTTCTGTGGGTGCTCCAGCCCTGGAGCCTGTTCTAATGAAGAAGGATGTTTCAGCTCTTAGGGCTGGCCTGAGGGGCATGCCAGACCTGCTGCAGGGAGACGAGGGGACGCAGATCTGAGTTGTCAGTCTGTCAAGAAATGCGCCATTGATCCAAACGTACTGTCACATCGCCTCCTGCCGCTGTTCCTAGGCGTCGTCTACACTACACTGCTTTTAGTGATGTGGCCGTGTCGACACGGCCACGTCGCTAAAAGTTGGGCAGTGTAGCCGCTGTTTGTTGGCATTTTTGCCGACAAAATACTTCCATCCCCAAGAAGCGGCGTTCGCGTTGTCAACAGGAGAGCGCTCCTGCCGACAACGCGCCGTTCACGCAGGCACTTGTCGCGGCCAAACTTTGGTCTTTCGGGGTGGGGGGGTAACATCTCGGAAAGACATAAGTTTTGTCCTTCAATTGCCAGTGTAGACAAAGCTGTAGGAAGTTTGTGGCTGAGGTACTGTCTGAGAGGCACAACAGTTTCAGAAACGGGGCATCTTGATTTTAGCCGGCGGTTTCGATGCGTCTTTGAGATGCAATTGGGAAGTCCACTGTCTTGCTAGTCGGCTGCATGCAGTAATGAGGCCAGGGCCCACTGGGAATTTTTGCTCTGACCCACTGCCTGGTACCTGCCTTCCCGGTCAAAGAAGCATCTGAGATGCTTAGAATTCTTAGCAACAGAGGCACTTATGTGGGTGCAATTCTCCCCCACCCCTCTGCTGTGTCTGAGAAATACACCAAGGCTCACGCAACCCACAGCAGTGGAGACCGTTACCGCTGGTGTTGGGCTTAGCAAGGGCAGGAAGAGATTTCAAACGGTAGCCCATTTAAACCCATTTTTATCTTCGTCAGAAGCTGGATCTTGCATCAGGGTTTGTCTCTACATTGATACATAGTCCTTCTCCGTGCTGGGAGCGGTCTGGACATTGGGAAGCCCTGAAGTTCTGAGCTAATGCTTTGCTACCTGCCTGATGCTAACTGGAGACAGGTTAAACTGCCGAATTTCAGTCACATTTCCAAAATCCTAAAGTGCAGTGGGGTTGCTGGGGAGGGATAGCTCAGTTTTGAGCATTGGCCTGCTAAACCCAGGGTTGTGAGTTTAATCCTTAAGGGGGCCATTTAGGGATCTGGGGCAAAAATCTGTCTGGGGGTTGGAGCAGGGGGTTGGACTAGATGACCTCTTGAGGTCTCTTCCAACCCTGATATTCTATGATTCTCTCACCTTGGTATATAGGTGTAATGCCGACAGACCCCAGTCATCAGTGGGTGGAATCGAACCTGGGACCTCCGGAGCTAAATGCATGAGCCTCTACTGCATGAGCTAAAAACCACAGGCTTCTTAGCTAAGGCTGTAGCAGACTCATTAATCTCCAAGTGGTCTCAGTGCCATTGTGGGGGACAGAGCACTGCACCCAGGAGCTGTGTGGGTTACATAGGTAAGAGAGATGGATCTGGGTCCAGGATTGGATCATAAAATCAGAGGGTTAGAAGGGACTTCAAGAGTCATCTAGTCGAACCCCCTGCCAAGTTGCAGGATTTGTTGTGTCTAAACCATCCAAGACAGGTGGCTCTCCAGCCTCTTTTTGAAAACCTCCCGTGAAGGAGCTTCCGTCACTTCCTGAGGCATCTGTTCCATTGTCCTGCTGTTCTTACAGTTAGGAAGTGTTTCGTGAGATTTAATTTAAATCTGCCGTGCTGTAGTTTGAACCCATTGCCTCTTGTCCTGCCCTCTGTGGCAAGAGAGAACAATTTTTCTCCGTCCTTTTTACGGCAGCCTTTCGAGTATTTGAAAACCGCTGTCACGGCCCCCTTAATCTCCTCTTTTCCAAACTAACCATACCCAGCTCCTTCAGCCTTTCCTTGTACGGCTTGAATTCCAGCCCTTTGATCAGCTTTGTTGCTCATTTCTGGATCCTTTCCAGTTTCTCTCCATCCTTTCTATACAGCGGTGACCAAAATTGAACACCGTCCTCCAGCAGAGGCCTAACCAGCGCCGAGTAGAGCGGTACTATCCCCTCCCGTGACTTGCATGCTATGCCTCTGTCAATGCAACCTAAAATTGCATTTACTTCCTTTGCAACAGGATCGCATCGGTGAGGTTGTGATCCACCACAACTCCCAGCTCTTTCTCAGCCATGCTGCTGCCAAGCCAGTTATTCCCCATTATGTATTTGTCATTTTCTCTCCTTGTCTCTCTCATGCACGCACGGCTTAAGGATGTTTGGGTAGTTAAACACAAATTACCAGAACAAATTACCTAGGGAGGCTATGGAATCTCTGTCCCGGGAGGTCTGTAAGAACAGGTTAGACAAACACCTGTTAGGGATGGTCTACAGACAATACTTAGTCCTGCTTCGGGGCAGGGGAGTGGCCTAGATCTATTGATTTCCTTTCCAGTCCTATGTTTCAGTGATTCTCTGTTCTGATCTGGGGTTATACTCTGGACAATACTCTGGACAATAACAGAACTGGGAGGTGAGAATCCAGTGCTGCAATATTGTTATGAAAACGTACGAGCCCAGACACACAATCTACTCTCTTGGCTTTTTCCCTGATGATGGAAAAAATAAACAGTACTGGGGCTTTTTCTTTAAGAGCAAGTATGCGACTCCAGAGATCTGAGTTCAATTCCTGGCTTGGCCATAGCCTCCCTGGGTGACCTTAGCACGTCACTTAAGGCCAGGTTTTCAGACGAGCCCAGGCTGAGAATTTCCAGGGCTCAGCACCCACCATTGGGGTCAGATTTTCAAACACGCCAGCAGCTCCCTGGGTGATGCAAATGGCCAGATTTTTTTTAAAAGGGCTCAGCAAAGACGCATGCGCCCCAAGCACGGTGCTCTTTGGAAAATCTGGCCTCTCGCTTTGGTGCCTAAATGGAAGTCGAACGCTTCAAAATCTGGCCCTGCCTCTGTGTGCCAAGCACTTCCAAAAATACAGGCGGGAAACTTTCTGTGCCTCAGTTTCCCCCCTGTAAAATAGGGATCATTTTCTCTGCTGGTCCTTTGTCTGTTTTGGCTCTTTATCCTGCAGGACCCAGATCCTCAAAGATATTGGAATGGATGCCTAACTTCCATTGAAATCAAGGATCTGGGCCCAAGCTCCTCCAGGCAGAGAGCATCTCTGAGATGTGTCTATACAGCACCTACCACCATGGGGCGCTGATCTCAGCTGCAACTTTTAGACACGTCTGAAATACAAATGCTTGACTTTTTCTGCCTGGCCTGGATGCTGTCCCTGCAGATGCACAAGAGCGAGGAGGAGTCTGCTTTGTTACGCCAATACATCCATTTAGCAGCGTTGTCGATTGATTTGCTTCTGAGTCACATCATCTGCAAAACGTAAATCAGAACCTAGCCGTAGCATCTGGTTTGCACAGGGCTTGTGCAGAGGAAATGTCGGTAATTTGTCTTCACCGTCTTTAGCTGAGGTTCTGCTGCTTTTGGCGCTAGGCCTAGAAGCTCTTTTTCTTGTGTAAAATTCACTCGAAAGTAAGTGTAGTTGCCCGAGTTGTTTCTACTGTCGCCTTAGCGGCAAAACAGCTTACGCAGGGACAGACTTGTTTCACATGATGTCTCGAAATGTGTCTGGAAACCTGATATACTGGAGCCGTCTCTCCAGTACCATGCAGCCGTGGAAAAATGACTCCCTCGAAGCATGTGTGCAAAAGGGGACTGGTGGCGAAGAAGCAGTGAGTTTGAACGGCAAGGCGGAGAGCAAACTGAAAGGTTGTGGGAGGCACTGGGCCTTCATTAAACACTTTAGAGCTGTGATGTCTTAGGAGCAGAATATTGTGATCGGCCCCAATCCATTTGCCTGTATAGAGGAAAAAATGTATTGAATACTGCTGCTAATACTGAATAAAATCTAGAGTGTAAGTATTACCGTGATCAATGTGACTAAATAAACTAATGCGACGTACAGTGAAGGTGATCTATATTCATGATCTACAGTTTGATCTACTAATAGATATGGGGTCTCTTATTTGTAAAGTGGTCCCAGTCAGGATCGAGGCCCTATTGCTGTTTGTGTTCATAGAATATCAGGGTTGGAAGGGACCTCAGGAGCGTTGTACAAAAACACATGACGAACGGCAGCCCCCTTCCCAAAGGCCACTGCAAAATGATGGCGGGTTTAGATCTGAGATTTTGTCAGGCCCCTAGCTACACAATAGGGCCCTGATCCTGTAGAAGGGTCTTTCTTGACTTCAGCAGGGCTCCACACAGGTGCAAGCGTCCACCCACACACACCCAATTGCAGGAGTGGCACTCTAAGGGCCTGATTCTCTAATTGGGGGGGGGGGGTGTCATGGGCCCCCCCACACTTTTAAAAGAGCCCTCCCACTTTTTACCAGCCATAAGGATGAGTGACAGGGAGGGGCCTCAAGGGAAGGGGCAGCACAAGGGTGGAGGCTCAGGGGGAAGGGGCAGTGCGGGGGGGGTGGGGCCACGGTTCAGGCACCATTTCCTGCCCCCCCCCCCCCAATTAGGAAGCTTCCGCTGCCCCTGTTCTCTAACCCTTACTGGGGCGAGGGGTCTCAGTGGGCCAGCTAGTGCAAAGCCTACATGTAGTTTGCAGAATCCGCCCTACGTAATGGAAGTCAACCGGAGTCTTGCAGGCGATGCCCATAGTAAGGAAGCACTAGAGAGGAGTGTGAGGATGAGATTTTTTATCTTCCTAAACCAGCTGCTGACCTAAAGGCTGAGTGAAGACGCAGCCAAAAATTCCTCTCCTAACGAGGGGGTTGGTCTTGCCCTGACTCAATAGGTGCTGTTTATAACAGCAAGACGCCTTTAAAAAGAAACACCCTCAGTGCAAATACTGATGCCACACGACGTGTTGAAATAGGGAGCTAGTGGCAACGCTAGGTGCTGAAATCCAACACCGTGTGCCAACAAACCACTGGGTTTGCTACCGTGAAACTGTTTGGGAAGCGCCACCCGGCTCAGTGGGTGCCGTTAGCAACCACGCCTGTGTCAAATACACTATTTTGCTATCGCTGGAGGTGCAAGGACTGTCGTTCTGTTTGGTATCTGTACAGCACCTAGCACACTGGGGTCCCGGTCCACAGCTAGAGCTCCTAGGTGTTACAGTAATAATAATGGATAGCTGCAGATTCTGGGAGCAAGAGGCTTGAATCAGGGACTTGGGGCCCGATCCAAAGCCCACTGAAGTCAGTGAGAGTCTTTCTGCCCATTTCAATGCACTTTGGATCATGCTACAGGAACCAGATTCTGCTCTTGTTTACACCAGTAGACAGCCGAAGTAACTCCACTGATTGCTATGGAGTTGCTCCTGCTTTATACCAGCGTAAACTAGAGCAGAATCTGGCTCCTCTAGCTTGATCCGAAGTGCATTGAAATGGGCAGAAAGACTCTCCCTGCCTTCGGTGGGTTTTGGAAGTGGCCCCAAGTCCCTGATTCAAGCTGCTTGAACCCCACTTTGAAAGCGAAGGGGGTCGGGGTGGTGGTGGTGTCTGTGTAAAAATGGCAGGACCCTCTGAGCAGGAGTTTTAAGGTTTCAAGTGGTGGCTAGGGAGCTTGCAAAGGTTCTGTACTTGGGTGGGGTCAAAGGGTCTCCTCGGGTTTGTAGCAGAATCCTGGGACTGTCCATGTCTGTGTGCACCACTGATGCATGACCAGGACATGGGGTGGTGGTGGTGATAGGACCATAGAGTGCCACTGAGATTTTTCTGTAGAACTTCCTACCGCACCTCCATGGCTGTAAAGTGCCATCTGCATGTGTAGTGCTATTGGGGTTGCCAACTTTCTAATCACACAAAACCGAACACCCCTGCCCCACCCCTTCTCTGAGGCCCTGCCCCTTCTTCGAGGCCCCACCCCTGCTCATTCTCCCCCATCGCTCGTTCTTCCCCACCCTCCCTCACTCACTTTCACCGGGTTGGCGCAGGGGGTTGGGGTGAGGGCTCCGGCTGGGGGTGTGGGCTCTGAGGTGGGAGATGAGGGCTTTGGGGTGCAGAAGGGGGCTCCAGTAGGGTTGCCAACCCTCCCGGTTTCGCTGGGAGTCTCCTGGAATCCGGCTCTATCTACTGGAGACTACTGAAGCCAAACCAGGAGATTTTAGTCCGCTTAAAGTCCGGCGGAGCTAAGGCAGGCTCCCTGCTAGCCCTGGCCCCGTGCCACTCCCAGAAGCCCGGGCGTGTTCCTGCGGAGCACCAAAACTGTTCATGAATTTGGGTCGAATTTGGCAAACAGTTTTGGCCAAACAACGCCCTCGACTTTCTTTTCAGACATGTCAACATTTTCCGGAGCTGAAGAAGAGAGCTCTTTGTAAGCAGGAGCTTGTCTCTCTCACCAACAGAAGTTGGTCCATAAAAGATATGACCTTCCCCATGGGGTTGCCAACTTTCTAATCGCACAAAACCAAATACCCCTGCCCCGCCCCACCCCAAGGCCCAACCCCTGCCATGCCCCTTCTCCGAAGCCCCTCCCCTGCTCACTCCGTCCCCCTCCCTCCATCGCTCGTTCTCCCCCACCCTCATTCACTTTCACCAGGCTGGGGCAGGGGTTGAAGTGCAGAAGGGGGTGAGGGCTCTGGCTGGGGGTGCAGGCTCTGCGGTGGGGATGAGGGGTTTGGGGTGCAGGAGGGGGCTCTGGGCTGGGGCAGAGGGTTGGCGTGTTGGGGGTACTGGGGCAGGGGGTTGGGGTGTGTGGAGTGTGGGGTCCCAGCGGCACTTACCGCAGCTCCCAGGAACTGGCCGCCGGGTCCGTGCAACCCCTAGACACATGTTCAGCCAGGAAGGCTCCACGCGCTACCCTTGCGCCCGCAGGTACCGCCCCCTCAGCTCCCATTGGTCACGGTTCCCAGCCAATGGGAGCTGCGGAGCCGGCACTCTGGCGCGAGGGCGGCACGTGGCGCCTCCCTGGCTGCCCATGCGCCTAGAGGCTGCAAGGACCTGGCAGCCGCTTCCAGGAGCCACGCAGAGTTAGGGTAGGCCGGGAGCCTGCCTTAGCCCCAGGCCCTCTCTGTGCCGCCAACTGGACTTTTAACGGGCTGGTCGCCATTGCCGACCGGAGCCCCCAGGGTCCCTTTTCGACCGGGCTTTCCGGTAAAAAAACGGATGCCTGGCAACCCTACTCCCCCACCTTGTCTTGGACCGACGCGGCTACAACAACGCTGCAAATGTCAAAATGAACAACATTTGAAACATTTCATTCAATGCAAACAAAATGTTTCAGTTTTCCCCTTTGGCGAGGAAGAACGGGGGAAAATCATTTTTGGTTTGAAACTAGCTGAACTTTTTTTTCCCTGTTTTTCGGTTTGGCCACCAAACGGAGAAATCAATTATTCGCTCAGACCTGCAGGCTGACTAGAGGCAGCAGCTTTCCAGGGGTCAGTGGTAGTAAACCAAGGCCCGCATGCAGTGTGGAGGAGTGAAATAATATCTGGGGGGGAGGGGGGGGCACGAAAGGAGATTAGGCCTTTCTAATGTGACAGCTGAAGCCCTTCCTACCTCAGCGAGCTCTCACACTTAAGAACTGCGCTTACAGCTCTTGTGCAAGGGCAGGGCTCTTTACCAAGGTGAGCATTATTTTCAATTTTACAGATGGGGAAACTGAGGCACAGAAGGGCGGCGGCTTACCCCACGTCACACCGCAGAACGCAGGCATCCTGACACCCACTCCCCTGCTGTAGCCACTGAACTGCACATACTCCTTGATCTCAGAGTGGAACCCAGGAGTTCTGGTGTAACACCGACAGATCCCGGTCGTTAGGATCGAACTTGGGACCTCTGAACCTTCGTGCATGAGCCTCGACTGCATGCGCTAAAAGCCACAGGCCTATTAGCTAAGGCTGTAGCAGACTCGTTAATCTCTAAGCGGTCTCGGTGCCACTAGATGGGACAGAGCACCACCCACAGGAGGTGTACGGGCTACACTGGCTCCTTGTCCTGGGTTCTAGCTATTGGGCCATGTCCTACCAGAAATGATTCCAGCCTAGACAGAATCTGGCTACTGGACGGCACCAGAGGGAGGGCTTTGAGAGAGCCGGTCCGGAAAAGAGACAAGGGGAAGAGAAGAGCCAACTGCTCCTTAGTTTCTTTCTCGTCTGCTTCTCTGAAGTTCCCTGGGCCCGGTGAAAACAATCCTTGTGACATTTCCCCTTAATCTGTCTAGCACCCTGGCAGAGCACATGACAGCGCTGGTTTTATTTTTGTGCACTGAGCCGTAAGCGAGTGCCTTTGGAACATGTGCTGTTCAGCAGGGCAGCCACAAAGGAAGGGGCCTGCACTGGGCTTCAAAGGGTGATGGTTCCAAAGGGGCAGGGTAGTCTAATGGATAGAGCACTGGGCTAGGACTCAGGAGATGTAGGTTCTAGTCCCAGCTCTGCTCTTAGCCTGCTGGGTGACCTTGGACAGGTCACGTCCCCGCTCTGTGCCTCAGTTTCCCCATCTGTAAAATGGGGGAAATGATACCGACCTAGTTTCTCAAGTGCTTTGAGATCTAGTGCTAGGTAAGAGCTAGCTGCTGGAAGACAGCTAGGGTTGTTGTTGAGGCACAGACATGGGAGTCAGAAGCCTTGGGTAGTATTCCAGTATGACCTTGGGCAAGTCACTTTAACCGCCCTGTGCCTCAGTTTCCCCATTTGGCCAATTAGTATAGTCATGTGATAGCCTCACAGCCCCCTTGTGAGATGGGTAATTTCATTATAAAGCACTTTGAGCCCCCTGAGTGGAGGAATTGGAGAAGTATAAAGCATCGTTAATGTCTGTGTGATTCTAAGACCCCTACACCCTACGCACACACCTGCCCTTCACCCCGCCCAGTGCCAGCAAATCACTGTCTCCATCTCCGTCCGCAGCTCTGGTGCCGCTGGGCCACTTCTGGCCCTGAAGTCCTGCTTCGCCATTGCCCTTGCGTGTCAGGGGGGCACTTGCACCTGTGCAAAGTGCCCTCCATGTGCACGGGTGTAAATGCTTCCGCAAGGAGCAAAATCAGTGGCCCGTCGGCCCCTGAATGCCCATCCTGCCCTCCCCTGCTCAGACAGGTGCACTGCAGCTCCCCCGCTGGCTTCCCAACTCACCTAATGCCGCGGTCACTGGGGAGTCGACAACAGGAGACAACAGAGGAGGCAGCGAGACCTAGCGGGGCTGGATGGGGCCCTGTCTGCATCACTTTGCATAGGGCTCTACAAACTGTCCTGTCAAGAGGGGATGCTGATACATCAGCACCGGGCATCACCTCCACAATTTCTCCGCTACTGAGCCCAGGAGCGGCCAGGGAATTCACCGGTGTCTCTTGCCTGATGGTGTGATTCCAATACTGGGCCCAGCTGCGCCTAGCGTGGCTGCTCTTAATGAACAGGCCTAGCGCCCATCCCTGGAGGGCTCCGAAACCCAGGTGAGATTGGTCACCTGAATGAAGGCAGAGGGGGTCTCCTCCCTGCCTGCTGCCGATGCAGACCTGGTCTCCCCTCAGGGCTTAACTCACTTGCTTCCCAGGCGATTCAGAAGGGACGTCCACAATTCATGAAGGCTGTTGATACATTGGGGAGGGTTCAGAGGAGAGCCAGGAGGGGATTGGTCCTGCTTTGAGCAGGGGGTGGGACTAGATGACCTCCTGAGGTCTCTTCCAACCCTGAGATTCTCTGATTCTATGAGAACGACGGAAGGATTGGAAAGCATGCCTTAGACTGAGCCCAAGTCGCTTAGCTGAACGATTTACCAAGGGTCGTGCTGGATTCTCCATCACTGATGATTTGTAGATCAAGATTGGAGAGTTTTTGAAAAGATCTGCGCTGGGCATTATTTTAGGGACGGACTCTGGCCTGTGCTGAACAGAAGGTCAGACTAGATGATCACCGGGGTCACTTCTTGCCTTACAATCTGTGAATCTATAAAATGGGTTTGTTACGTCCACTGACTATTAAGTTCCATGATGACTGTTTTATTGCCTCTTCTGCCCACTGCACCAGCCCTCAATTCTTATTTGCACTGCAGGGCTCAGGTGAGCAGTGATCTGACCAGATGTGTTGTGTTTCTAGGGATCTCTCTGGACGTTGACGCAGATCGCGACGGAGTGGTCGAAAAGAACAACCCAAGGAAGGTAAGTTTGCCTTTGGTTCCATCGTGCTAGCGTGTGTCAGCAGGGCGCTGCGGACTCCAACAGGCCTTTCCACGTTGTTTTTTTTAAAGAATCCACTTGTTCCTGGCCTCTTAGGAGACTTTGTGAAATGTGACTCCTGGGCCCGGGTGTGGAGCCTGGAATGACATCGCTGTTCAATAAACTTGTGACTTTCCTTCCCTTAGAATCTATGTTCGGCCCATGATGCCCACGTACAGCCCAATGCAGGCACAGCCTTAGTCAATCGCAATCATCTGATGCAGGGTTTAAATTGTGCTTTAGGCTGATTGTTCTTCCCCACAGGAAGCTGGGGGTGGCAGAGTTAGAGAGAAGCTATGTTGTTTTCCACAGAGTAACAGCATCTGACATAGAACACAATGCGTCTGACACAGCCAGTAGTGGCTGCACCCCTACACAGGGCTGGCTTCCAGGAGCTGCCAATCATGTGGTTGAGGGGGAGATACATCCTGTGTGGTAATACACTTGGATGCCTCCGCGAGGGATAGATCAGGGTAGATTAGATGCTCTCACGCATTGTGACACATGAGGCAACCCCGTGTTTCCACCTCCATCTGTCTGGTGGCACATTTCTTGCTCCATTATAGACTGTTTCCATGACAGCAATATCTTTCTCAATGTTTTTTTTTATATGTCATCTGTTGTCCTCTGCTTTTCCATCTTCCACCAAGTGGTATCCAGTCAGGGACTTGTCTAAGAATCTGGTGGTTTGACATCAGTACAACAAGCCCAAACCACGTCCGCCTTCTTTCTCGAATCATTGTCTCTACAGGCTGTTGGCCAGTCCTTTGTAGCACATCAGCAGTAGTTACTTTTATCCCACCAGTGGACACCGTGTATTCTCTGCAAGTATCTCTGATGGAATGTCTTAAGTTTCCTGTTGTGGGCTTCTAGTATTTGCCAAGTTTCAGATGCATATCACAGTGTAGGTATCACCGTGACATTGTATAACTTTATCTCGTTTCTTGTGTGAATCTCCTTATTTTTTCAAATATTAGCCAGGCTCAAAAAAAGCACCATTTGCCTTTGCAATTCTTGCTTCCATGTCTTTATGGAGTTGGCCAGCAGCACAGATTGTGATCCCAAGGTAGACAAACTCATTAACCATGCTGTATTCTATACTGTCAATCACATATATACCATCACTGCTAATTCCTCTTTCAACAATCCTGACTTTCATTTTCTTTTGGCTGATTGTTAATCCTACTTTGGCAGCCTCACACTTGCAATTGACTGGGGTCTTGTTCATGGCATCAGCATCTGTGTCCAACAGACCAATGTCACCTGCAAAGTCAAGAACTTGAAGTTTTCCTCTATTCCAGATAACTGCTGTATCTTCCTTTGATGTTGCTCGTCACATCAGGTAATCCATCAGAATGCAGAAAAGAAAGGATGATAGGATTCAGTACTCCAGTGATATCAAAATGATTGGTCTCGCCACTTTCTCTCCATTTTGAACCTTCATACTCATCTTGACCAGTGACAGTATCTTTCTTGGAAGCCCATATTGTCACAAGATGTTCCATAGTGACTCTCTATGAATGCAGTCGAAAGCTCTGGTGAAATCTATGCTGTTCAAGCCTAATCTTCTCTGGCAGACTGGCCCTTTCTCAATCAGTTCTCTCTCAAGGTAAAGATGTGATCTGCACACGATCTCGTCACTCGAAAGCCGGCTTGCTCATTACAGTTTTTCATCTGTGACCAGTTGATGCTGCGCAGGATACCTGTCAATGGACTAGCCTGAGTGGAGAGAGGTGCAGTCCAAGGCCTGGATCCTCACCCACATAAATCAGCACAGCGCCACTGATTTCAATGGAGCTATGCTGATTTGCATAGATTGAGGATCTGGCTGAGGTCCTGAATGCCCGAAAGGATCTAGGCACCTAAATCCCTGGTTTAGGTATCTCAGTCCCAGGGTGGGGACCACTGTGATGCACAGAATTCCTGCTGCAACCCTGGAGGTGCCTAAACTAGGCCCCTGAGTTTTTGCAAAGCTCCCTCAGCGCCTCTGTTTCTGCCTCTGGCCATGGGCACTGCTGCTCCCCGTGAGCACCCAGGCACTGATCTCCCGCCTCAGCCCCAGAGCGATTCACAAACCATGGGGAAGGGAGTGTTCAGCTGGCTAGGGGCCCGATCCAGTAGGGTGTGCGCAGAGGCCACCTGCCGGATCGGGCCCCTCAGACAAGTGTACGCAAACCAGCGTGGTGTGAGGAGGGGAAGAGGAGGCCTTCTCCCATAACATTTAGATGAGTAATTAGGGTACCCATCTGGGAAGTGGGCGACCTCTGATTCAAGTCCCCTCCACCTGCAGTTTTGAACAGGGATCTACTATTTCTCAACTGTGTGCTCTAACCACTGAGCGATGGGACAATCCATTGTTCTGTCTCTTAGAGCGCGGGAGAGAGGCCAAGGCTGGGAACGACTTTCTGGTTTGGGTGGGTGCAGCGCCCCCCCAGGATGTGGGAGACCCAGGAGCCAGTCCCTTTGTTCCAATGACTCTCAATTATTTATCCACCACGCAACAGCTCCCACTGGAGAGACCGAGGGACCCCCCCCTCCACACATAGAAATACCCTGTAGCCCAATGGTTAGAGCTCGCACCAGCAAGGTGGCAGAACCCTGTTCCAGTCCTTTCTCCCATCAGGTAGAGGGGATGTGACCTGGGGGGGGGTGTCTCCCACATCCCAGGTGAATACCCTACCCCCCAGGGTAAATGATATGAGGGAAGTTGTCCTCTTTCTCCTCCACCCCCTGATTGAAGCACTTAGCTCCACGAGAGGGGCGGGGCTTAGCGTACACCCCTCTGGTTGGCCTCTCCTATTGGCTAGCTTAGGCGGCTCCCTGTCTCACGTGCTGGCTTTCGTGAATCGCAGTCTAAGACGCCCATCTCTCCCCATTGGTTGTATCTGAGCGTAGACCCCTAACTCCGGCTTTTTGTATCGCAGTGATTTCCCCAAGCACCCACAAGTTAGGTGCGGTGACCTGCCAGGGTAGCTCTTGAACCAGTGCCGAGACACCAGCAGTTAAATGGCCATGGATGCCCTGCCTGCTGGGGGGGGGCTCCAGCCCTGCTGGGACCAAGCTGTGTTTTGATCAGGGCCACCAAGAGCGGGTTCGGGCCCCGATGAAAAAAAATTTTTGGGCCCCCCAGCAAGGGTGGACCGGCTAAACAGGGCCGACGAGAGGGGGGGGAAGCTGGGGAAGCCAGGCCCCCTTCTGGACCGCCGGGCCCCGGTCATTTGTACCGGCTTCCCCCCCCCGCCATCGGCCCTGGTTTTGATGTCATGACATGGAGCCTTTTCTCTTTCTGTGATCGCATTCCCCCTCCCTGCCAAAGATGGGGAGTGCGGAGAACACGGGGGGCAAGGAGAAGAGAAGAGAAAAGTGGGGGCACCAGGCCCAGCCTGATGCACGTGATAGCCATCTTGCTCGCCTAGCCTGTTCCTTTGCGGGCACAGACGAGCAGGGAGCAGCTACCCTCTCAGTAGGGACTGTGGAAATAGGACTTGGCCCTCAACTTTTGTCCCGTCGCCACTGCAATGAGGCGTTGTGTCCTTTGGGAAGAACGGGAGCTGGTTCTGAACCACCCACCCCGACCTTCGCGATGTGCCTCCGCTGGCTCTGAGTCCTCTAGCTCACGCCCCTCTGGTCCGTGGATACATTTACTGTAACAACGTGGGTGTTAGCAAGCAGAATGGAGTTGGAAGGCTGATTCTGAGAAGGGGCTGCTCGCCGGGCTTACGGGAGCTGCATCTGCTTGATACCCGCGCGCCTTCATTCCAAGGAGCCGGAAGCTGGAGTAAGTTCTACCTCCTTGCGCGGCTGAGCACCGCCAGCCTGTGGAGACCTCAGTGACGGGGTCGCTTTCACCATTGCTGTTTAAACCAGGGCTGCTAGAGTCAGCTGAAGCTGTGCGAGGAATTCACATAAAATCAATCATTTTACCTCCTTGGGAAAGACTGGGACATTCCGTGCCCACGGGGACCCCTCCATCCCCTAATCCCCACCTCTCCCATCCCTCCGACCTTCCCTGCTGAGTTATCCATCTGTTGCAGCCGTCGTCCGAGCTGTTGTTCATGGACTTACATCCTTGGTCAATATCTCTGCTGGGCTACAGTTTATCACTGGGTGGGGATTAGCAATGGGCTTCCACTGCAGAATTTGAATCTAGATTTTGGACACGTGAAAGTCCAGTGGTGCTTGAATCATGGACTTTTGGTTCTGGTCTGTCTCATGTGTTTAAGCCAGGGGTTAACTAACCCTCTCCGTTAAAATCCACGCTCTAAAAGCATAGGTATATCGGTTTTAAAAAAAATAATCTGTGGCTTGCAGAAGACTAGGCGGTGGTCCCTAGAATGATGCATCTTGAGAATGAAGCAGTAGGGGATCAGGGGGGATAATTCATAACAGGAAAAACAATCCATTGTGGCTAGTTGCTTCTAATGATCCACCACCATAGCATGTAAGCACAGAGCCCTTCCCGGCAGGTTGTTTGCAGCCCTCGTCTCGAAGTCATTGCATCGTGAGTGGCAGACAGTTGAGTAGATGTCACAGTCCCCCAGGAAATGTTTCCATAGCTACCTAGTAAAACAAATGCTAGAGCAGAGGAATAATGCAAACAGGTGTGTGTGTGTGGGGGGGGGTGTCTCCATCTCACAGGAAGCTATGCTCACACACAAGTCACCATCGCAATGTACATGTCACGGCAGAACAAGTATAGTGCAACCAAGTCAGCAAGGCAAATCCATTTCCTTATCAGCCGAATCAGAGCCGCCTTCTCTCCATTGCGAGAAGGCCTCCGCGTGGTGCTATCAAGCCACTCGGTCTTGGGTTCAAAAAGCATTATATTCTTCCTAGGCAAGTTCTTCCTTGCGGTCTCCATGCAACGCATGTGTAGTTCTCCAACTTGTTCAGAGGGCACGTCCTTTCATTAGCTAGAGATTCCCTTTCCCCCGCACACACCATTTTCCAGCATTGCGGAGCAGTTTAGGACCGGAAGGGATGATAAAGATAGATGACTGTGGTGGCTGGCGATCGTAGCATGGAGGAGAGAGTTTCTCTGCTCACCTAGGCTGCTATGGGTTTTTGGAGATGCTCTTACTAAAAGCGGCCTTCGATTTGTTTGGCACAAACTGGGGGCGCATGTGTGCAGACACCATTCTTATCAGTGAGGATTGAATGCACAGCCTCGAGCACTGAAACCACAGGCCTCCAACCCCGGGAGCTAAAGGAATTATTCTTTTCTATGAGTAACAGGCTTATAGTCACTGGGGTTGGCCACTAGAGGGAGACATGGGAGCACACACCCTAAGCCAGAGTGTTATATTTTCAGGGAACATGGACGTGGGGCCCAGACGGGCAAGGAGCCATCCTGCTGGTGAACTGCGACAAGGACAACCCATTTATCTCTGGACTGGATTGCGACGATGAAAAAATATTCAGCAAAGAAGGTATAAGCAGACCCCTGTCCTTTATAACTCACAGTGGGGTTAAAACTCTTTGGGGGGGTGTTGGTTTGTTTTTAAATGTCCTTTTCTTTGTTGCTAATAACAACGCAGGTTATCAAAGCAGGGAGAATTTTTAAAAGCTAATTTACCTTTCACTTTTCATGCTGCTGTCGCGTTAAAGTTTCTAGACACTAAACCTGCATTTGGGGCCAAATTTGACCCTTCAGTGTCCTCTTAAAGTGAGGTTCTATCCTGGAAAGCATTGACTCTGGACTCTGCATCCCACGTGTTTGAGGCAGGTCAGATCAGTTTAGGGCTGAGTAAGTTTTACTTTAACAACCCAGCTGTGAGTGAGTTGGCTTCTCTTCTGGCTCCTGCATCACAAACAGAATCCTTAACTCAGTTCCAAGGGCAGGACCAAATTCCCTTCTCGGTTTGTTACATCCGTGTGAGCCAGGTGCCTCGGTGAGGTTGCACAGGGGTAAGAGGACAGCTCCTGAAGACAGTGGAAGTTACGCTGATACCACTATGGGCAGAATTTGGCCCGCAGAGTCTTTATGACAAGTGACGATGTGAGAAAAGGGAAGAACCTGGCCACACTTTCAGAGCCCCGGGGGGAGTCTGCGTACAGAGCGCTCCCCCCCCCAGTTCTGGTGATTGTTTCTCCAACATACGTGAAGTTTCACAGGCCAGTAACACCAGGGAAGGGCAGCATCTCCCTTGCACAGCAACCAGAGAACTTGTGAAGAGCAGATGCAACTCGCTGGTTCCACTTACTCCAGTAATAACTGGCTGGTGTAATCAAGGGGGAGACCACCCATTGCCTACCATCCGCTGTAGCCCACATGTTGATCTACTGCTCACTTGTGCCTCGTTACACTGGACAGATGTTACTGTTTTTATTTTACTGTACAGCAGGCTTCTCTGTGAGCGAGCTACTGGCAGTCTCCCTCTTATTACTGGCAGCTGTTTGCATCAGCAATGCTGAATTACGACACTCAGGCAATGGAGCTGTTGCCCAGGCTAAAGAGATTGGTCTGCCCCTGTGTGGTTCTCAGCCTTCGTTTGGGGGCTTCGCAGCAGGACGGCCGCGTGTGTGACCATGCGTCTCCAAACCAGGGATCGGATGCACACAGCAGCGCTGCCTACCTCAGCGCAGTAATGCTGTGATCGCCGGCTGCCTCTCCAGAGTCATCTGCGCAGAAGCAAGCGGTTTGTGAATCCTCTGAAGCTTTGGGTGTCTGCAACTGTCCTTTGCTATTGGTCTTTTCCTGGATCACCTAGGGAAGGTGCTCTGGTTTTCCCAGTCTGACCCATGCACCCACCTCCGTACGTTTCTTGTTCATTAATGTTTCACACATGGTTGTTAGTCGATAACTTTAATAACCTCGGGAGCGGTGACAATGCTGGATCCGATGTCCTGCCTTCATTTGCCTTTGTTGTTGTTTTTAGATTTGCGGGACATGTCTCGGATGCTCTTGAGAACCGAAGGCCCCCAAAGGCTGCCTGCTGGGTATGAAATGGTTCTCTACATTCCTATGTCTGACTCTGACAAAGTAGGAGTCTTTTACGTGGAGAGTAAGTGGTTCCTCTGTTCTTTCTCTTCTCCTTCCCCGTTTCATGATGCTTGTTATCCCTCTCTGGTGCGGCAAACTCTTCTTTTCCTTTTCTCTTGTTTCCTGTATGCGCTTTGTTGAGGTTTTCCAGGCACACCCCTCCCACTAAAACAATCGACCCTTTGGGAATCACTCACCCAGCGGGCAGTAGTTCACTGCCCCAGCGCTTCTCTGGTGGCGCCATCATTTCCCCCAGAATTTAAAGTTTACTGTCTTGTAAAAGAATACCTGATCCTGATCTTGCTCAGGCTGGTATCCATCGGGAGTCCTTGGAGTTACACTAGTGACAGACTAGACTGCCGCCCTAGGCTTCTAGCATTACAGTTGCAAAGATAGCTTTCCCCATGGGGGCCCTGAAGCCATGCTGTCTGTCCGATACTAGAGATGTGCCTGTCTCAAAGAGATGTGACAGAAACAACAGCTCTGGGAAGTGGGAACTGCCTCCTCCTTCCCAATGGGGTGTTAACTCTGAAGCGTTATGGTGAGCCAAGCAGCGCTGACGTTTACGTGTTTCACCGCTCGTTAATTTAGCAAAGCTATCCGACGTCTCTCAGTTTGTGGGTGGAGTTTGGGAACAGTCCCTTCCTTTCTCTGCCTCCATCTGACATATTGGGAGCAAAAGCAGCACAAGATGTTTTGTTTCCTGGGATCTCATGTCTGCTTTCCCTGAGGGTGGATTTCGCCCTCAACGAAAGTGAGGGCCTAGGGATAACACTGTTGGACACAGACATGGTGAAGGTCTGTGTAAGATTCCCCCCCACCCCTCTGCTCGTACCCTGTAGTCTCAAGCTGTAGCACTGCTGTTGTCCCAGTCAGGGCTGGAATCCTCACCATGCCAAGTTAATCTACTAGACACTAGGGTTACTGTTATTTCACAAAAACAACAAGGAGTCCGGTGGCACCTTAAAGACTAACAGATTTATTTGGGCATAAGCTCTCGTGGGTAAAAAAACCTCACTTCTTCAGACTTTATTTCACACTTATCTATGGTGTGCATGGTGCTTTACACGTGTGCATGGTGCTTTACACAGCAAGGAGACACACTGACCTTATCCCAGTCTAAGCTGATCACAAGACAAACCATTGCGGGTAATAACAGGCAATGGGGATAGACAGATGGAGGAATGGACTCAGAATCAGGTTATGGGGTCCTTTGGGTGACCAGGTGTGTATTATGTTTATTCTTAGAGGGTTTTGTTTGTCTTCTAAGGCAAACGGTTGGTTCCTACTAAATAACCAGCATGCTTTGCTATAGCCCGGGGTGGCCAAACTGCAGCTCGCGAGCCACAGTTAAAGTGCGGCTTGCGGAGCCCCCAACTACCAGCCTCGGTGGGGACTTGGAGCTTCTGCCGTACGGTGGTGGGGCTAGGAGCTTCTGCCCAATGGCGACGGGGGTCTCGGCGCTTCTGCCCCACGGGAGGCACCTGCTGGGGCTTGGGGCAGAATCCCTAGCCCCACCACCCCACTGCAGGGCAAGAACCCAGGCAGGTGCACCCTACCAGTCTGAAGCCCCAGTAGGCACTCCTGGATCTTGAACTTCTGAAGATTATCATATGCAGCTCAGAAAGCTTGGCCACCCCTGCTATAGCCTTTGGGTGTTGCTGGGCCGTCTCCCATCTACTTGAACAACCAGGCTCTGTGCTGCTTAGCTTAGGAGAATTGAATAGATCTTAGCATAAGGCACCACCCACCCAGCTCACCCCCTTCACCTGTGCTAGCACCTTATCATTCGATGAGCAATCCTGTGGTGACATGAATGTATCTCCCACTGTCACACAGACGGGGCAATGCCCGCTGGGCGTGCCATGCTTAAAGCCGCCAACGACCTTCACTTCCTATTGGAGCTGGGAAATGGTGAGGCCTTTCCCCCCAGGGACGTATTCTGCCTTAGCTCAGTGCAATGCA
Source organism: Terrapene triunguis (assembly GCF_002925995.2). Lineage (NCBI taxonomy): Eukaryota > Metazoa > Chordata > Testudines > Emydidae > Terrapene > Terrapene triunguis. Next base: position 16,586,843 of record NW_020665065.1, read on the forward strand.
GAGCCAGCATCCACCAGGCCAACTACCTGCCCACCATTGAGAGCTACCAGGGGAGTGAATGAATGAGTGATGAGTTGATCCCACTCCCTTGCCAAAATTCCACTCTGAGTCCCCTGCCAGCTCCCATTGATGTGAGCACCGGTGAGCGCTATGTGTTCTCCCTCTGGACATTAATTAAACACGGCAGTGTTACAGAGAGCAGGGCCGTTAGCATCTCTGGCAAGTTCCTTTGTCCTAATGTTTCTCCCAGAGCTGGCCATTCATACCAGGGCAGTGCAGTCAGTTGCAGATGCCAGAGCATATTTGACTTGGGCTTTGGGCTGATTTAAAAAAAATCAGTGTCTGCATATGATTGGGTTCCAATTAAGAGCCAACGAGAGACTTATCTACCAGATCGTTAACTGCCACGAGCCATATCACCCAGATGAAATTGTATTAGATTGGGAGAAATAATCTAGCAAAGAGGCTTTAAGAAAATCATTGCCAGGAAAACAACAAGGAGTCCGGTGGCACCTTAAAGACTAAAGATTTATTTGGGCATAAGCTTTCATGGGTAAAAAACCCACTTCTTCAGATGTTGTTTTTGTGGACAGAACAAGGAGTAATGGTCTCAAGTTGCAGTGGGGGAGGTCTAGGTTGGATATTAAGAAAAACTTTTTCACTAGGAGGGTGGTGAAGCACTGGAATGGGTTACCTAGGGAGGTGGTAGAATCTCCTTCCTTAGAGGTTTTTAAGGCCCACCTTGACAAAGCCAAAGGCTTTGACAAAGGCTGGGATGATTTAGTTGGGGATTGGTCCTGCTTTGAGTAGGGGGTTGGACTAGATGACCTCCTGAGGTCCCTTCCAACCCTGATATTCTATGATTCTATGATCCAGACTAACACGGCTAGCCCCGGTACTTGATTGCCAGGAAAAAGTCTCACCATGATAATCCCTTTTAGGTAGCACGTTTTCATTCATAGATCTTAAAGTGCTTTACAAAGAAGGTCAGTATGAATATCACTCTTTTACAGATGGAGAAACTGAGGCACAGAGAGGGGACACAACATACAACAAGTCAGTGAAAGAACCAGGAGGCGAGCCCAAGTCTCCTGAGTGCTAGCCTCGTGCTCGAGCCACAAGGCCAGGCGGCTTCCTTCTCAGAGCTTTTGTTCATTGGGACCTCGCTAGAAAGCCAGTCCCTGTCCATTAAAACAGGACCCATGCATTCTGTTTGAAATGCTTGTCCTGGCTGACCTCAAATTCTCTGGTGCTTCTGAGTAGTTCAGACATGGAGTGAAGCTGGCACAGGTGTTTCGCAGGGTGTTGAGTTTCTTCCATGTGCATTAGAATCATTTCAAAACAATTGAATAATATAATACGTGAAAGGAAATCCACAGTGTTTTCAAAGCTGGCTCGTTGCTCTTAAACTTGCAGTTTTGAAGTGCCCTTTCTGGGACACGGGATTTACCCAATCTTTATTATCATTTTGATTTGCTTTAAGATAAGGCCACAGTGCTGGGGCATACATGTAATGAGTTAGCCGCTGGCCCAAAAGAGAGGATTATCATTCCTATTTTAGCGATGGCGAACTGAGAGGTTAAGTGAGGCTTCCCAGGACACACAGTGAAGCTGTGGCAGAACTGGGATTTGATCTGAGTAGAGCTGGGCAAATCACTGATTTTTTGATTCGGTGGCCGAAACCAACCCCCTCCCCCAAAATTGTTTTGGGTTGAACAAAACATTTCATTTCAGCCTAGGGTGTTTGTCCTCCTTTTCTGTGTTGGTTCGTTAAATCTAGCTGCCTTTCTAAATGCAATGTGGTGTTGTAATGTATCGTTTTGAAAACAAAATGTTTCGAGGTGCCTTTTTTGGTGAATAATGTATTCACCGGAAAAAAAATCCACCCAACTCTAGGGCCAGTGCCTTAACCACAGGGCCATGGTTCCTCTCTCTACGGCTCGGTCCAAGATTCCATAACTGGCTCACCGTGGTTGGCTTCCGTGTCCGGATGCTGGGTGGGGCTGATGGCCTGTAATATACAGGACAGACCAGCTGATCTGGCAGTCCCTTCTGGCCTTAAACTCAGTGATGCTATAAGAGTATTATCCTAAATACCTGAAAGGATAAAATGCACGCCCTGGTCGCAGTGAATTAAGGAGTAGCCAGAGAATCATAGAAGATCAGGGTTGGAAGGGATCTCAGGAGGTCATCTAGTCCAACCCCCTGCTCAAAGCAGGACCAACGCCAACTAAATCGCCAACTAAATCAGAGGAGGTTCTAAAGCTGAATTTGGTGGTGTCATCTGGGACCAAGCCTGAAACGTCGCTGGGATGCGGCTTTGATCCTGCCTTCGAGAGGCCACAGAGCACAATCAAAACCCTGGAACACAAAGTGCCTCTAAAACCTGGCAGTCGCAATGCTGAAAGAACAGTTAAAACAGAGACGGGGTTTTAACTCTGCAGCTTGTAGGAAAACGTCTTTATGAGGCTGGGGCGTGTCAGCACATGAGCACACCACAGCTCTCAAGGGCGCAGAGAGCCCTGCCTCTCTGGGACTGAAATCGAAGAACTTATCTTGGCAAGATTGCCATTCCCTTAGCTCAAATGACAGTGCACTGGCCTGGAGTGCTGGATATTTGGGCTCCTAACCCCTCCACTTAATTAACGTATTAACTGGCTATTTAAAAGACAAGCGACGGTCTCTGGTTGTATGTGTGGAGCACAGGGATTTACTCCTGGGGGAATTCTGCGCCACAAAATTAAAAATTCTGCGCACAATATTTTAAAATGCTGCATATCTTATTTGTCAAAATAACACAATATAATCACGCCAGTTTCAATTATTTCAAAATACCTGTCAGCAAGTATGTCTGTAACAATACAGACAAAAAAAAATTTCAGGAAATGTTTTTGGAGAAATAGCTTTCTTACTAGGCATATTAATACAGAACTTTGAGTTCATTTAAACTACAATACAGAAATGTATTTCCTGCAGCCCTCAGAAGCAGTGCAAAGGCTTGGGGGAGTCAGGGGTAATGGAGGAGCTGAGGGAGAAGGAAGTAATTACTGGGAAGAAGCCTGAGAGTGAACCAGGAGGGTTGTTGGGTGTGGGTGGGAGAAGTATGGAACAGCGTTTTTTTTTGGGGGGGAGGGATTGTTAGGGAGGTGAGGAGCCTCCCCCATGCAGACCCTGGCAGACCCCTAGCCTCTCCCATTCACTATGGCACATCTGCCCTTGTCCTCATGTGGTCCTGCATCCCCACTCCCCTGTCCCCATGTGGCCCTGCAGCCCTGTCTCTACCCCATCCCCTTGTATCCCTGCACCCCCCTGTCCCCATGTGGCTCTGCAGCCCCCCTCCCATTCAGCCCCTGGCTCAATGCTGTCACCTCAATAGCTCTTGAGCCTGCACCCCAGTGTGTCCCCCCACTAGCCCTTCTGAACCCCATTCTGTGTTCCCCCCGCAACCCCGTGTGCCCCACTCTGTCTGTCCCATGCCTCCTCTCCTGGCCCCACTGTGAGGACTGCAGCCTCTCTGCTGGCTGGCTGCCCTCTCTTCTGGCACCACAGCAGCCTCTGCTGGGCAAAAGGTGTAACTGCAGCATCTCTCCAGTAGAATCTATATTCTGCGGAGAAAAAAAAATCTGTGGGAGACATGAATTCTTTGTGTCTGCAGTGGTGCAGAATTCCTTCAGGAGTAGCAATTGGTCTCAAATTATGGCCTGGAGCCACCAGCGATCCCCAGAGTGTTGCCATGCGGGTCATAGAACTAAAGATGCAAGCATGGACCTCTTAAGGGTGAGAGGGGAAGGGAGCCCCACAAAATTACATAGCTGGAGAGAATGTGCTACAGGAAAGTCCCATTTTTCTAAACATTCCTTCTCCCCCACACCCTTTTTTCTTCTAGATCCTTTCTTTGGACAGCGTTACATCCATGTCCTGGGTAGGAGAAAGCTGTATCATGTGGTGAAATACACAGGTGGATCTGCAGAGCTGGAGTTCTTCGTGGAGGGTCTCCGCTTCCCAGATGACACCTTCCCTGGGCTGGTCTCCATCAACATCAGCCTTCTAGAGTCATTAACTGAGGTTGTTGGGCATGGTAGGGAGGGGGGGGCATGATGTCACCTGGGAACAGGATGTTTAATTGCATGGGTTTAGCAACACTGCAGACATAGCAAGCTGTGAAATATCAGTCGACTGGCATGATGCATCCTTAGGTAACTCAGTTGACATCAGGGAGCTTAATTTATTTCAGTAACCATTGGAAGCCCAAGAACAGGTCAAATGTGCTAAACCCAGGGATGTTTGTGAATTACATTTCCTTCCAGATGCACTCTTGTGCCACTCTTGTCTTACAATAATCATTGCATGGGGACTGGATGTCTCAAGGAATCAGTAATGGGATATTGAGTCTTTAGCCTGTAGGTTGCTCCTTCAAATCCAGTCCAAGTTGGTAGGGCCTGAAAGGTGTTACGCAGACTTTTCAGAGTCCCATATGAAGTGAGTTTGGTGAGTCTCAGTTCAGTTTTTCATGAATAGACTCCATATCACATATGTCACCATAGTTGGCACTGGTTGGCTCCCTCACTGGCAGCCTCACCAGAGAGGCCAAGGAGTGACTGGGCCCTAGACATTAAGTCGCTGTTATCCCAGCCTTGAAGTGATCATTCCAACTGAGCTTTAACGCAGTGGTTCTCAAACTAGGGCCGCTGCTTGTTCAGGGAAAGGCCCTGGCGGGCCGGGCCGGTTTGTTTACCTGCCACGTCCGCAGGTTCGGCCGATCGCGGCTCCCACTGGCCGCAGTTTGCCGCTCCAGGCCAATGGGGGCTGCAGGAAGTGGCACGGGCTGAGGGATGTGCTGGCCGCCCTTCCTGCAGCCCCCATTGGCCTGGAGCGGCGAACCGCAGCCAGTGGGAGCCGCGATCGGCTGAACCTGCGGACGTGGCAGGTAAACAAACCGGCCCGGCCCCCAGGGTGCTTTCCCTGAACAAGCGGCGTCCCCAGTTTGAGAACCACTGCGTTAAAGCACATTGGGTGGACAGCTTGTGGATATCACTTTAGACCACGGCCTTGCACCGTGTGTCATCATTTATCCCCCAGATAAAGCAGACGCAAAATGCTACCAAATCAGGGTTTGATTCTGACCACTGCCGCCCCGGGTAAATCAGGAGCACTTCCACTGGACTCTTGCCCTTGCAAAACTGGCGTGAGGGAGATCAGAATCAGCCCCCAAGAATTCTCTGCACCCACGGCCGGCTTTAGCAGGTGCGGGGCTTCACGCCGGGACGCGAATTGTCTCGCGCCTCCCCTCGCCCCGACTCCGCCCCCTCCCTGCCCCATTGGATCCCTCCCCAAATCCCCGCCCTGGCCCTGCCCCCAGCCCCCCCCCTCCCTGCCCCATTGGATCCCTCCCCAAATCCCCACCCTGGCCCCGCGTCTTCCCCAAGCACGCCGCATTCCTCCTCCTCACTCCTCCCTCCCAGGCTTGCGCTGATCAACTGTATGGCGGCGCAAGCGCTGGAGGGA
>NW_020665065.1:16592447-16777806 GCF_002925995.2 Terrapene triunguis
TTTTTTTTTTTTTTTCTCTACGCCGGCAACCCCAGACGTTGCGGGGCCCTCTTAGGCGCGGGGCCCCATTCCGGGGAATCGGCTGAATTGGCTTAAAGCCGGCCCTGTCTGCACCCTCACACCAGCGGCAGAGTTCTGCAGTCACTTTGCATAAGGCGGGGACGAATCAGGTTTTCAGGCTCCAAGGCTGCTGTGTCCTTCAGCACTAAATTCTCACCTGGGCAAAGCAGATAATGTCTCAGCAAAGCAAAGGGCTAAATGTGTAAATGTAACGTCATGAAATCTGTGGTGGGAAGGGGAGCCTGCACCGGTTCTTAACGCTCTGCTGTAGGAGTGTTTCTATTTCAGAGGGAATGATGATCCATGCCAAGACCACAAGGGATTTAATGTTCCATGTCTCAGTGGGGTTGCGACAGGAGTGGAGGGAGATATATAACCTCTCTCTCCAGGGGCTGCACCCCAGTAGTAAACTCCTCCTCCCACCCTCCCTTTGAGACTTACAGGCATTCAGGTTAATTTGGGGTCTTCCCCAGCTGGGTCCAGCTAGACGCTGGTGCGAGCCATCGTCTTCCCCAATAGAGCTGTTATGTAACAGAAGAAGGAGCTGGTGATGTTAAAGCTCAACACGTCACTTAGCACATCTAATGTGCCAGCTCTAAATTGGCCCAGGCCTGAAAGATTTATTTCAAAGTCCCTTTTTTTTGTTTTAAGTTGTCAGTGTCTTTTTGGAGCATGCTGCACCTGCTCTCCAGTCATTTCGAGTGAGCTGAATTTTATGGAGACACAGACCATCTAATGAAACTTTACCTACCGCCGACAGGCTCAGCCTTTCTCTGAGATCAGAGTGTGCCGCTGCATGTAATATGACATGCATAGGGGGTTGGCTCTGTGATCTCCCTGCTAGGACCTGGCTGTGATGATTTAGTTGGGGTTGGTCCTGCTTTGAGCAGGGGGTTGGACTAGATGACCTCCTGAGGTCCCTTCCAGCCCTAATTTTCTATGATTCTATGACCTCACAGCTCACAGAATTGGGTTTACAGAACACAGCAATCATGGGTGTCTTTCTGCCAGGAGGTTAGTAGAGAAGCATGAGTTTAATTCCACTAGGGATGTAAAATGTTCACTGATTAACCTGTTAACAGGTAAGCATTAGTTTTACCGGTTAACCTGCCTTAACTGTTAACCTCTGGGCCGGCCAGCCTGCCAACCCTGCGCCAGCTGGAGCAGCCCCAGCCGCACCTGCCGGCCGGATCGGCCCCAGCCCGAGCTGCGCCAGCCGGCCCTTTAATCACTTAGCCATTTAACCAAAATATTTTTAATCGTTTAAATGGATAACTTTTTAAACAATATCTACATCCTAAATTCCACTGTTGTAAACAATATCTACATCCTAAATTCCACTGCCCACATTCCAATTTGGACAAATCTGAGGTGCCACAAGCCAGCTGGACCTGGGAAATCTCTCCCTAGGAATGTGCGCTTCCCCGGAATCTCAGTACCCAGACAATATCAGTGCAGAGCGTACTGTAGCTGCATAACACAAATAAGCAGCCGCCTGTGGGTTAAGGAATTCCTAGAGTGCAACGTAAGATCCCAAATTAAAAGGGTACCCATGACATCCCTGCATCTCTTCGCCTCACAGCACATCTATTGTCCTCATCTCGGTCATTCAGCTTTCCACCGTTTTTGCTTTATGGCTGCATTGATCCGTCCAACTTCCGGGTTACATTAGGACACTTTTCCACAGTTACTCCATGGTTCCTGGAGATAGGGTCCAAAGGAGCCGTGGAGAACGGTCTGAGATAGTTCTAAGGCCAGATCTGCAGCTCAAGTAAATCAGTGTAGCCCGGTGGAAGCCAATAGAACTACACCAATTTACACCAGTTGCGGATCTGGCCCGTTGACTCCTCAGGGCTGGAAGTGGGCCTCATCTCGCTGTACCGAGGTGGGGTTGAGTGAATTACTCTGAAGCTATCCCTAGCAGATGTCTCTCAACTCTGGGAGTAAGAGTTCAGCACTCAGCCAATCTTGGTTGACCTGTTCAACTGCCTGTTTCACCCGCGGCTGTAGGGGCGCCGGCCTATGTATCCATTGTCTACCCTTTCTGTTCACCCACCCGTGCGTTGTTACTGTTGAGCTTTGCAGCCCTATGAACGTGCTGATCGTGTACAACGTTCTGCTTCCCCTCCAGGGGATTCCACGAGCTCCGATTTTCACAGACACGGTAGTTTTCCGAGTTGCTCCGTGGATAATGACTCCAAACACCTTGGCACCGGTCAACGTTTTTGTATGCAGGTAAAGAGCCAGTGAAGACGCCTCCCTATACACGTGCCAGCTTGTTGCCGGCATGACCACGCATGTCTTGGGACACGAATGATTGCAGGGCATGGTGCAGGTGCAGGCACCATGCCAACAGATTTTGTTGCTCTATGCCTGTCTATGTACCCTATGAGAAACCCAACCTTCTAAAGACTTGAGCTGAGAGCAGTCCCATTGATTTGTTAATCTATTAAGTACTGAGACTCAGGATGGCCAGACTCAACCAGCTGATTCAAAGTTAAGGATGATGGGAGCTCCAGTACAACGTTAAGGAACACTCACGATGGGAGCTCCAGTGCAAAATATTGCATAGCACTTTTCTTATTATGAGGATCTATCCACTAAGGCAAAGCTACTGGACTTCATTCATTCCTAGTTTTTGCAACATTTCCTGCTGCAGTTCCACTGAAGTTGAGTTACGCCAGGGATGATCCACTCAATTGGCTATATAAAGTCAAAGGAAGTTAGAAATACTGGCATGGTTGGTCCATAAACCTATTGTCGTGTCCGACTGGTAAGGAATCTGTGCATGGTTATTACTGGAGCTGTGCAAATATCATCCAAAATGGTCTGAAATGTTCCAGGGCCATTCCCAGCCCAGAACTGTTTGTGCGTGGCATTTTTGGTGACAATAACCGTAGTCCCATTCAAAAATGTGTGAGATTTCAAACATCATGTGTTTTCAGTGGGAAATGAATTTTCATCTGAAAGCAACTTGAAATCTTGATGTGTCCTCTCTCAAGAACAGGTCTATGTAGGAGTGAAATCTAGACAAGAAAAGGTATAACACGATCCAGTGGCTGAACGCTGAATGATTGTGATCAGCTAGTAGTACTCGTAGATCAAGAAGTCACCCCCTTAATCTTCTCTTTGTTACGCTAAATAGATAGAGCTCTTTGAATCGATCACTGTAAGGCAGGTTTTCTCATCCTGGAGATTGTCCCGGTATGGCAGAGTTCCCAGCCCAAAATCTAAACCCATCCATCGGAACCCAGCTCGGCAATCTGCTGCCAACAGCAGTCTAGCCCTATAGCTGTGGCCAGATCCATACACGTCACCTCTACAGCCTTACCACCGACAGCATTTAACTCCCAGCTTCCATGCCCTTCCCAGTAAGAGTTTGGAAGGGTATATTTGCCAGGGACAATTCACTTTCGAAGGCCTGGGAAGAGGAATGTAATTTTCGGCCCCCTCTCCTTTCTGTGAGCTTCCCCCCCTTCCCCGCCTCCTCTTCCAATCTCTTCCCCTTTCCCTTTGTTTTCACAGTGTGAAGGATAATTATCTTTTCCTGAAGGAGGTGAAGAGCTTAGTGAGCAAAGCCAGTTGCGACCTGAAGGTCTGCTTTGGGTACGTGAATCGTGGAGACCGCTGGATGCAGGTAAGGTGGCGTGGGAGATGGCGGCCGCTACAAAGACTTTTCCTTCCTTTAGTACGTTAAACAATTCCAGTGTTAAAACCTGCCAGCCATAAGCCGTTGTTAAATGAGGTTGGTTTGTGTTAGTCTCCATGGCAGGGCTTGCCCAGTCTGGCTTCAGACACTGCCTCAGTTTCCCCTTCCTTAGAGCTCTCCCTCCAGGCTCAATCCTTTGCAGCCCTCCTAGCTGGGGCTTCTCACCTCCTGCTCCTTGCAGGTCTCTCTCTCCCAGGCCTTCGACCTGGGAGCTCCAGAGAGTTCTCATCTGCTCTCTTCCCAGCAGCCTCATCGTCTCCTTGGCATCGCTCCCCTTCCTAAAGGCCGGCTGCCCTTATTCCTCCCAGCAGGCCTAGTTCACTCACATGACATCCTTGTCATGTGATCCCCTAAACTCGTGCCCATCACCTGGGGAGCTGGGCAAAGCCTGGCACGGATGCAGCTTAGCCCCCACCCCTTAAAGGGCCAGCTCACCAGAGACGGAATCGTATAAACTACAAAGCTTCTCTTGATGATGGTCAGTTCCTTATTGGCTTGACTGTAGCCTCTGGGAGCCCTGCTGATGGACAGGGCCCCGTTGTGCTAGTGGTGTACAAACAATGAACACAAAATGGGTCCCTACCCCAGAGAGCTTACTGGGATCATCTCTGCTTTGGGGAGGACTCTCTGGGGATGGGGGGAGGGGGCTCTGAATCCTAACCGAGGTTTGCTGGCAGATCTGTTCCGGGTGCTGCAGGGCTGGATTGAGGGGCACTGTCCAAGTGGGGAGGAAGGCTTGCCACAAGACAGCTGGCTGGAACTGGGGGCGCCCCGCTTCTGAAAGCCAGACACTCGTCTCCACGCATCGAGGCCCCCACAAATGAGCGGACGCTTGTGAAAATGTAACTCTTCCCCTCTCTGCGCCGCCTCCCCATCGGTGAAATGGAGCCGATAGTCGCCAACCGGAGCTTGGGTGAAAGGCCCACAGTAACTAGCTGCCTAATTCCTATTGAAATCAGTGGAAGTTGGGTGCCTAAATACCTTTGAGGATCTGGGCCTCAGTCAGCGCTGAGTGTAGGGTGCCCACCCATCCTATATTGGGTGGGACAGTCCTGAAATGCAGCGTTCTAGTCCTGGTCCCGGGCTGAATGACTCCAGGACAGCATTTGTCCCGGATTCCCTGCGGCGCCGCTCCGCGCCGGCCCGAGGCTCAGGGGCAGTGCCAGCCTCATCCTGGTCGGGGGGAGGACTGAGGTGGGCCTTAGTTCCCCGTCACCACGAGGCCCCGCCCCTTTCTTCTCCTCTTCCCCTCCCCCCACAAGGCCCCGCCCCTGGCCAGGCCAGAAGCCGGAGCCAGGCAGTAGTTAGAGCTGCCCAGGGAACCCAGGCCACTGTGGGGAGCCCCGGGGGGTGGGGACACAGGCTGGGGGCTGCTGTCGAGCACCCCGGCCCCCTGCCCAGGGCAGGTGGAGAGTCTGGGACTTCAGGGCTCCCCACATCAGCCCATGCTCCCTGGGAGACTCTTACACGACCCGGTTCCAGCTTCTGGCCTGGCCAGGGGGTGGGGCCTCAGGGGAAGAGGAGGAGTGGGGGGCGGGGCCATGGAGGGGGGCGGGGCACCTGCGTGTGTCCTGCTTTTGCCTTTTGAAAAGGTGGCCACCCTAGCGGAGTATGAGTGTGTTACTAGAGAGGGATAATGCTTCTCCGTCGGCCTGTATGTAATAGATGGCTTTTCTCACTTGGACAGGATGAAATCGAGTTTGGCTACATACATGCTCCTCACAAATGCTTCCCTGTGGTTCTGGACTCTCCCAGAGATGGGGGCCTGAAAGAGTTTCCCATCAAAGAGCTTCTGGTAAGAGCAGCCTATCTGTTTTGCAAACACGTTTGGTCTCTCTCGTATTGTCTCCTGGCAGAGGGAGAGGCTTGTGGTTATCAATGAGCATCTTCTAGGCCAGGTGACAAAAGAATAGGAGCCAAATCCTGAGGCCCACTATACAGGCAAACTAAGACCACAGGAATTTGCCTGAGTGGGACTGGGATCTGCCTAGCCTAGAATCCCATGGACTTCAGGGGTCTGTGTCATGGATCCTGAAGCAGGACTGGGCCCTGTGAAAGCACTTGGTGATTTCCCCTCCAGTCTGGTGTTGTGTTGTGCTTTATCGCTACAAACAGGAATCTGATGCCTAACCCAGTTCTGGGTTTAAGATCTGTTTAGACCTTTCTCCAAAGGCTGCCCCCAGCTCAATTTCCCAGAGCAAAAGGACATAATTCTGTAAGGGTAGCTCACGTGGTGTCAACACTTCCTGCTTTCCCGGGGACCAGGAAACCTGTCTGATGGTTTCCAAGCCTCAATCTCAAATAGCTCTTTATGCTAAATCCATATTGATATAATTAGATTCTCGGATTTTAATGTATTTCATTTTGATAATGACAAAACATATTATAATATAAAATATTAAATGTATAAATCTTAAATATATGTGATATTAAATATAATCTTGTAAATATAACATATCGTAATCAATGTTTTATAATATAAAAGTCAAAGAGAACTGAAACAAGAAAGGCCGAATGAAAGACTCCATTTCAATTTTGAATTGTTTCAGTGGAAAATTCATTGAAATCGACACGTTCCCATGAAACATTTTGATTTTGCTGAAACAGCTTTTTCCGCCGGAAAACAGTTTCTGTCTAAAATTTTTTTTGCTAAGAACCAAGAGCCAAATTCTCCTCTGCACTGTGACCGTGCAGCCGTGTTGATTTCACTGGGCTCCCGAAAGCATAACAGTGAATGTGTCCCCAGTATTTACCGTTTCAAAGAACTAGAGGAAATGGGTAAAAGAGAAACCGTGGAGGCTGGCGGGGAGACTCTGGAACAAGTTGCTACAAGATGAGTTTTTAATGCCATTTATTCGCTGTGCCGGTGACCGAGAGAGGTAACTATCCCCGTCTGTCCACTTCCAGCTTGCTGAGGCTTTTAAGTCATAGGTCATAGTTTAGTAAAGAATCATAGAATTGTAGGACTGGAAGGGACCTCGAGAAGTCATCTAATCCAATCCCCTGTACTTATGGCAGGACCAAGCCATCAAGGGAGATGTCCCATGTCCCATCACCCTTTCTGCTAAATCCTTCCTGGTCCAGGGACCAGCTACTCTTCTGCTTCACGGTAACATTCTGATTTCTCCCAGCTGACCTTGAACCCAGAAGGGGAGGGAACATCCCCAGTTCGCCTGCCCAGGCATCCCAGATCGAGGTGGTCATGGGATAGCCCTAATATCTATTTAAATTGAGGGGCCACAGTCATGTTTTCTTGCCACTGTTCCAGGGCAAGGTGGATTCCTTGATCCTGCTTATTTGAGGCCAAGGGCTTTTTTTGTACCCCTGTGAATGTGTGTCATCCCCTTCATAAGGAGAGGAAAGGAAAACCTACTAGGAGTCACTTACCCATTGGATCGGGGGGCAGTGGGGGGTGGGGAGGGAGGATGCAGCCAGCTGCCACGTGGTTGTTTTCAGGGCTTATCACCAGGGCCGGCTCTGGCTTTTTTGCCGCCCCAAGCAAAAAAAAAAAAAAAATGTGCAGGGTGGCCGGGGCGGCGAAGAAAAAAAACCCAAAAAACCCAGGGTGCAAAATTTCGATGCCACTTACTTGGCGGCTCGCGGCTGCCTCCCCCTGCCGCGCTGGCGAGCCTCTGGGCGGGCGGCGGCTGCACTCTGGCTAGCGGGACTCCCTGCGCTGCATATGTGCCCCAGGCAGCGGAGTGCGCGCCCCGGCTAGCAGGGGGGAGGGGGAGGGAACGGGGGAGAGAGAGAGAAGGGGGGCTGCCAGGGCTTCCTTCAGCCGGGGCGCTCGCCACTCGGGTGCTCCTGCTGCACCGTGCCTGCCGGGAGAGCTCTGCGCCGCTCCCGCCTGCAGGTGAATTGAAGGTCAGCGGGAAGGGAAGGATGCGGGCTGCCGGGCTTGCTGCAGACCTGGCACTGGCTGGGGCAGACGGAGCGCACAGTCCGCTCCCAGCGGGGCGCTCCCCTCCTCGCGCCGCCACCCCCTACAGGGCTGCCAGAGCGGCGAACCAAAAAAAAAAAATTTAAAAAAGGGCGGCCGTGCCCCCCCTAGGATTGGGTGGAATGCCGCCCCTTAGAATCTGCCACCCCAAGCGCGAGCTTGCTCGGCTGGTGCCTGGAGCCGGCCCTGCTTATCACTGCTGAATGTAAAGGGCCAGCTCTCAGGAAGGTAGGCTGGGAAAGGTTCCCATCAAAGCAGGGACTCTAGCCTGGGGAGCTAGAGTAGAGAACAGGCAGCTGTGTGTGCAGAGACGGGCTTGAATGCAAGGCATCTGGTTGAGAGACACCCCCAGGCTTTACATGCTGGAGCCCGGTGTCTTTTTTTTATTCAGATGGGTATTCTGGTTCTGTTATAAAAACTGTATCCCCCCTGCCTCTCAGTGCATCTCCTGAGCAGCTCTGAACCCTCTGACCCACCACCCACAGCCAGATCCATCCAGAGATTGCAACAGACAGCTCCAGCCGAGGGCTGGCAAAATCCTTGTCGGCATCTAGCAATGCTATGGCATGGGGGGGTCAAGCAGGGAGCTTTCCACAGCCATTCATTCTTGCTCGGTGGTTGGATTCCTATTTGTTCTATAGAAGGTGCCCAGATCTGAATTCGTGGGGGGCGGTTTGGATCCCAAGCCAATCGCAGCAGGCCCATCTCTCGGGGCAGCTGGTAACCGGAGAAGAGAGCAAGGCGCCACAGAACGAACACAAGCAGCTCCCTTCGCTATGGGTCCACTCTGAGAAGGTTAATCGCTTTTAAATGCATTGAACTATATCATTTACTGTGCCTCCAATGAGTACAAAGTCCTGGAGTCATCATGCAGGATGGGAATAGCACATTGACCGTCTTCTTTGCAAATAACCCAGGCCACTACTTATCTCTGCCCCCCTGGATAAATTCTTTCCTTAGTATTTAGAGAAGCAATTTCAGCCTTGGGAGCAGCTAACATATTATATTCCCATCTTGTGCTTTGAAGCCTCACCTAATCCCCCTTCTATCTCTCCAATCTCATTTTCCAGCTGGCACGATTTAGCCCCACACACTTTCCTCCCGCCCAGCGAGGCGTGTGCCTTGCCGTGAGCCTTCGGGGACCCACACCACGAAAAAGAGATGAGAGGGAATTAGCCTCTCGGAGTGAAACTGAGCTTTGCTGGAGCTGATAGGGCTTGAATGCTCCCGGGGCAGTGGGGATGAAATGGCCGTGGGGAGGAGAACGATGGTGTACCGGAGATTGGAGCCTTGCGGGCAGCATCCCTTTCCACTGGGCAGTAAAACAAAGAGGGTTAGCACCTCTTACAGACCCAGTCCCTTCCCGCAATAACTGAGCAATTTCATCGGGATGAGAGAGGATGGCCAAAGCCACAGAGCAGGAGTTGAGCCGCCCCAGGGTCACTTCTCCAATCTAGGATCTGGGGACACACACACACACACACGCACACCACTAGTGAGCTCCCCTTTGGCAGGGAGGGAAGAACTGAATGAGCTACCTGGTGGTGGATCATCTGCCCTGGCCATCCCCAAACAAACAGTGTACAGGCAGCCCCAACCCCTGTCCCTTCCCACCACCCCCACAAAGCAGATCTGTGGTGGTTCTGCTGCAGGTGGGGCCCTCTGAACTCGTTGTATTAGCCCCCGAGTCTCTTGTGCCATTTTAACCCACAGCTGAGAATCACACACGAGTGATAGGTTTCAGAGTGGTAGCCGTGTTAGTCTGTATCAGCGAAAAGAACGAGGAGTCCTTGTGGCACCTTAAAGACTAACACATTTATTTGGGCATGAGCTTTTGTGGGCTAAAGCCCACTTCATCAGATGCATGCAGTGGAAAATACAGTAGGACGTTATATATACACAGAGAACATGAAAAAATGGGTGTTGCCATACCAACTATAACAAGAGTAATCAATTAAGGTGAGCTATTATCAGCAGGAGAAAAAAAATGTTTGTAGTGATAATCAGGATGGCCCATTTCCAACAGTTGACAAGAAGGTGTGAGTAACAGTAGGGGGGGGGAAATTAGCATGGGGAAATAGTTTTTACTTTGTGTAATGACCCATCCACTCCCAGTCTTTATTCAAGCCTAATTTAATGGTGTCCAATTTGCAAATTAATTCCAATTTTGCAGTTTCTTGTTGGAGTCTGTTTTTGAAGTTTTTTTGTTGGAGTATTGCGACTTTGAGGTTTGTAATTGAGTGACCAGGGAGGGAGTGTTCTCCGACTGGTTTTTGAACGTTATAATTCTTGACGTCTGATTTGTGTCCATTTATTCTTTTGCATAGAGACTGTCTGGTTTGGCCAATGTACATGGCAGAGGGGCACTGCTGGCACTGGGGGGAAATACCCAGGAGCACAGCTGAACGCAAATGGCCTTATTAGTCTTGCCTTTCGTTCGTTGAAAACCCACTTCCTCCCCCTGCCAAAATCAGCGGCTGACTCCTTTGATCGGACCCGTTGTGAAACAAAACGGATGTGGAGATGATGAAGAACAGTGACCGTGCCCCACACAAGGCATTTTTTCCAAGCAGACACATCCAGGGCATATTTTTTCTCCACTGTTTATATTTTAGAATTAGATTTTCACTCGACAATCTTATAACATGCCACGTACAGTGATCGCCAACATGCTAGAGCCATATGCCTGTGGGCTCTTTGCAAGCCAGCGCCTATAGGATCAGCTCTGATCAGAGACAGAAACGCCATACGGCACCTCTGCCGTTTTCCAGCTGCTGGGATAAACCACTAATGGGATTTCAAGACCGTTCTATCTCGGGAAGTTTGAATAGCATAGCTGAGATTTCAGCAAAGCTTAGCTCCCTTTTATGAGAGACTTTGATCCACTAACCTCAGTCAAGCAATAGCCATTACTGGGGCCATCAATGGACCTTCTGCAGCTCCCCCTCAAAAATGCAAATCTAAGTGAGGTTGTAAAGAAGGATCTGGCAATGACCAGTGCTTAGAGCACAGGGCTGGGAGCAAGGACTTTGAGGTTCTATTCCCAGTTCGGCCCTTTACTCATTTGGGATAAAACGTTCAAGTGGCTGTTGATTTTGGCTGCCTTGTTGTTTGTCTGCCCAACTTGAGACATCCAGGGTCTGATTTTCAGAGACGCTGAGCCCCAGCACTTCCCACTGATTCCATTTGGAGCTAGGTGCACTCACAAGCTTTGAAAAGCAGGCACTGGGGACCAGATAGTCCAAAGAACTTAGCTCCCATTTAGGGGCCTAAATAAAGAGGTGAGATTTTCAGAAACACTCAGCCCCCTGCGGCTCCCTTTGAGAACAACAAGAGGTACCAGGTGCCAGGCAGTTATGAAAATCAAATCAAGCTGCTTACGGTACGTCCACACTACCCGCCGGATTGGCGGGTAGCGATCAATCTATCGGGGATCGATTTATCGCGTCTCGTCTAGACGCGATAAATCGATCCCCGTCGACTCCGGAACTCCACTGGGGCGAGAGGCGGAAGCGGAGTCGACGGGGGAGCCACAGCCGTCGATCCCGCGCCGTAAGGACGGGAGGTAAGTCGAAATAAGATGCGTCGACTTCAGCTACGCTATTCTCGTAGCTGAAGTTGTGTATCTTACGTCGACCCCCGCCCCCCCACCCACAGTGTAGACCAGCCATTGTAGGCACCTAAATGGGAACTGAGCTCTTTTGGAAATCTGGCTCTAGGCGTCTCGAGTTGGGGAACCAAAACCTTGTGGCATCTCAAACCAATAGCCCCTTTGGCAAATGTTGGTCTTAACTCCTCGGTGTCTCAGTTCCCCCATGCATAAACTATATCATTTCCCCACCTTGGTAAATCGCCTTGAGATCCTCAAATGAAAGGAATGGTTGGTGCCAGGTGTTATACAAAGCAGCGGAAAGGCTAGCTGAGGAGGTTATGAGACCATGGTTCAGACCAGTGATCTCAGTGGTTCAGGAGCCAAATTAGAGACCGATATGACCCAAAAGAGCCCCAGTAATGTGAATTCATTGTTTCATTTACTATAGTACTGTTCATATTTCCTCTCCATGGATCACCACCTTGTACTGGTGGAGAGGCTTGCGTGTCTCAATGACCCTGAGAGCGACGCTGCCTGGAGTCATGTACTCCCTTAGGGCTACCCATGGCAGAACGGTCAAGGGCGAGGTACCAGACAAAGTGTGATCCAAGAAGTCCCTAACGGCAGAGCAGAGGGAGGATGACTGCACAATGGAGGTGAAACTGTTGTGTAATGTTACAACGGCTGTGAAGGTGGATGAAGGCTGCAGCAGATAGAGGATTTCCAATCATCATGGTGTCCATGCCATTGGTTTCAAGTCCTCTATCTGTCAAGGGTAGTGTGGTGCCTGTTGTGCACCAGTCTCCCCACTTTAAAAGAAGTCCCTCACAGGCATCTTCCAGTTTTTGGGGAAATAACATTTGCACAAGTCAAAAGTCTGGTGGCGATCGGCAAGTGGCGACGGGAACAGGACAGTGAAATCCGGAAGTTCCTAGTTACAGACCGACACACAGGTGGTGTGTGTGTGATACAGTCGTCTTGCTCGAGGATTGAGGCAGGTCGAGCATCTCGGCAGCTGCACCCACGACTGAGCAGTCCTTTTTAGGATCCACTCTGCTCACCCCACATGGGGAAGGGGTTAGAAAAGGTACCCTAAAAATAGTCTTGCCTCTGTTTTTCCTGGCTGGATAGCCGCATCCAGCAGGATCACCACCTCAGCGGTTGAAAATGTAAGAAACTTTTCAACTTTGGAACTTGGAACATACATACCCTGATGGACAACTCAATCTGCAACCGACCAGAGCGACGTACAGCCATTATTGCTCATGAATTAAGTCGGTTTAACATTGATATTGCTGCTTTGCCCGAAACTAGAAGAGCTGATGAAGGACAGGTGAGGGAGGAGAAAGAAGGATACACCTACTTCTGGAAGGGAAAATCTATGGATGAACCCCGATTGCATGGAGTGGGCTTTGCTATAAAGAACGGGCTTGTAAGGTGCCTCTCTGAGGTACCAGTTGGCATCAATGAGCGGTTTATGACACTCCGATTGAGGCTCACCAAAAATCAACAGGCAACTATTGTGAGCATCTATGCACCAACACTGGATGCCGATGAGAATGTAAAGGAAGATTTTTATTCTCAGTTGTAAACCATTTTACAAGATCAGCCTTCTGGGGGATTTCAATGCACATGTTGGATGAGACTCAGATCTGTGGAAGGGAACAATCGGGAAAGAAGGAGTTGGCAAAAGCAATTCAAATGGAATTCTGCTCCTGACCAAGTGTGCTGAACATGAACTTATTATTATGAACACTCTTTTCTGACAAAAGGAAAAGTTCAAAACATCTTGGAGACACCCACGGTCAAAGCACTGGCATCTCCTCGACTACGTCATAGTTCGTGCCCGATATCGTAGTGATGTACTTCTCACAAGAGCAATGACAAGTGCTGATGACTGTTGGACTTATAATTGCCTTATTCAATATACAATGAAAATTAAGATCGCTCCCAAATGGAGGCTGCAAAAGAAGCAGGTCAGCTGCAAGTTGAAGGTTCAAGATTTGAAGGACCCTATTAAGCATGACCACTTCCAAGCAGTCTTAGAAGAAAAGCTCCCATCAGAGTTTCCAGAAGAAATTGAGGAACACTGGAGCCAGATGAAAGCAGTAATCATCAATGTCTGTGAAGAAACCATAGGTTACCAACCAGAAAACATCAGGACTGGTTTGACAAGAATGATGCTGAAATTGAGCAACTCATCAATGAGAAGAGAATGGCATTTCGTGCTTGGCAGAATGACATAAATTGTAATATAAAGAGAGAAGCCCGTGCCAAGGCGAGGGCGGAAGGCCAACATAAAACCAGAGAACTCAAGAATAAATGGTGGACTGAGAAAGCGCAAGAACTCCAACTTCTCGCGGATATCCACAATACATGTGGTTTCTTTAGTGCCACCGAGGCTATTTATGGGCCAGTTTGCCATGGTCTGAATCCTCTTCGCCCTAAGGACGGAACCACACTTTTGAAGGACGACAAAGCCATCAATTGTCGCTGAAAAGAACATTTTGAAGATCTCCTTAACCGTAATTCTATGATTGCAGATGAAGTCCTTGAGCAAATCCGTCAACGACTATTTAGGGATAAGCTTGGAGACCCTCCTAATTTGTATGAGGTACACAATGCCACCAAGCAGATGAAGAACAACAAGGCAGCAGGTCTAGATAGGATCCCCACTGAAATCTTCAAAGACGGTGGACCAGAGCTAATTTGGCAGCTTTACCTGCTTACCCTTAAAATCTGGATAAAGGAGGCGATACCCAGTGAAATAAAGGATGCCCTGATTGTCACCCTCTTCAAGAAAGGAGATAAAATGGATTGTGGAAATTATTGTGGTATCTCCCTCCTAGCCATTGAAGGCAAAGTTCTGGCGCGGATCCTTGCAACCCGCCTTCTGCCCCTGTCCGAAGAAATTTTACCGGAGTCACAGAGTGGTTTCCGACTACATTGTAGAACTGCGGATATGATCTTCACAGCAGGGCAGCTGCAAGAAAAGTGTCAGGAGCAAAACCGACCACTGTACATGGCTTCTATTGATCTAACTAAAGTCTTTGACTCAGTGACTCGCCGTGCCCTCTGGACTGATAAATACACCAATGTCCTAAAATTGCTTCATGATAACATGAAAGCGACTGTTCTGAGCAGCACTGGCTCCCGGAGTGAACCTTTCAAAGTACAAACAGGAGTCAAACAGGGCCGTATCATCGCTCCAACCATGTTTGCGGATTTTATTGCCATCATTCTTTGCCTAATTGCTGGGAAGTTTACAGCTGGCGTTGAAATCATTTACTGAATGGACAGAAAGCTGTTCAGGCTTAGCAGGCTGAAAGCCAAGAGTAAGATTTCCACAACATCTATTGTGGAACTTCAGTCTGCTGATGACAATGCAATCTTTGCCCACTCTGAGAAAGATCTTCAAACTATCTTGAACGTGTTTGCCGATGCTTACGCATGTCTTGGTTTCACTCTTAATATCAAGAAGACTAAAGTGCTCTATCAGCCCTCTCCAAATGAGGTATTACATGCCCCATCTATCAAAATCAATGGAGTGGCACTGGAGAATGTCGATCATTACTTCTACCTTGGAAGTCATCTTTCATCCAAGGCAGATATTGATGCAGAAATTCAACATCGCCTGAGCTGTGCCAGTGTAACTTTTTCTCATTTACGGCACAGGATTTTGGAGATCACGACATTCAAATAGACACCAAGCTTCTTGTTTATCAAGCCGTCATTCTCCCCAACACTGTTGTATGGGTCCGAAACTTGGACAACCTATAGATACCACTTGAAAGTCCTTGAGAGGCACCATCAACGCTGCCTTTGTAAGATTCTGAAGATCAAATGGGAAGACAGGTGCACCAATATTAGTGTTCTGGAAGAGGCAAAGACCACCAGTATCGAGGCAATGATCATCCATCCGCAATTCCGCTGGACTGGTCACGTTGTCTGGTTGCCAGACCATCGCCTCCAAAAACAGGTCCTGTCCTCTCAGCTGAAAGAAGGGCACCGTATCGTGGGTGGACAACAGAAGCATTATAAGGACTTGCTGAAGGACAACCTAAAAAAGTGTAATATTGACATTGACACTTGGGAGACACTTGCCGAGGATCGCGTAAAATGGAGTGAAATCTTACGTGATGGTCCCCTGCATTTTGAACTTGCTCGCCGACAAGCTGAAGAAGACAAGAGGCGCAGGAGGAAGGAGAGACTGGCTTCCGGTCATGGTCAACAGCCTCCTGCTGAGCCTGAAAACATCTGCCCTCATTGTAATAGAACTTGTGGTTCAAGGATTGGCCTTATTAGCCACCTGAGGACCCATAACTCCCATGGACGATGATCATACTCGGTAACGAGCGATCGCTCATCATTCATATTTAAACAGTGTGACTGGGAAATATTTTAGTTTATATATTATTCTCACAGCAAATAAGGTAATAACTTAGTGCAAGTTGATAACTTCATTGGTTAATAACACAGGAAAAGCATCCTGACTGGTTAATAGTTAAATTACACCGTGTTTTAATATCATGTGCTGCAAAGAGCCGCAGGAGAGGCATTAAAGAGCCACTTGCGGCTCACGAGCCATCGGAGTAGCACTGGTTCAGACGGTGCTTTCGAACCTGAACTGCTTAAGCAAAACTAAAGCCTGAGCTCCCGCAGGAAAACCCTGGCAGGGGAAGGATTTCAGGCCCTTTCAGAAAAAAAAAGTCCAAACAACTAATCTCTGGAAGTCTGCGAGAGGCTGGAAAGAGAAAGTGAGAGTTTCCTCTTCCCTGTAATATAAAAGCAGGCTCCCTTCTCATGCCTCTAGAGTTAAATGTGCCCAGAACGTTAGGAGGAGTAAGCAGAAACCAGCCTGTTAAACCGACACGTCCGCGTTCTCGTGTAAATCATTTTGATGACCCCCCAGAAATGGGGCCTATGGTGCACGTGAAGGGATCCCTTTTTGCCAAGCCTGTCTCCTGGGCACAGTATAAACAAGCCTGTGACCGCTCCAGAAAAAGAAAGAGATCCCGGAGGCACATCTCCAAGTGCGTATCCCATTATAACCAGCACTGTCCAATGTGTCCTCGTCCGCTCATTCAGACAGAGGCTTCCAAACTTCCGACTGTGTCTCACATCCTTGCCCAGTGCCCACAGACTTATTTTGACGGCAGGCTACTGGCTCTCTACCTGGCTGATGACGACGCCATCAAACGGCTGGCACCTTGCACAGAGGCTGGTATGCAGTCGTGGCAGTGAATGCAGAGCACTCCTCCTGGTTTAATGTGAGTGTAGAATTCTGTATTGGCAGCATTTTGCACAGGTGTCAATGACTACACAAGATGCAAAGTAGTGGAGAATCAGTCCCCCCTAGCTGCACTCAACTAAGTGGCCCAAATTTATCCCTGGCATAAGTATAGAATCATAGAATATCAGGGTTGGAAGGGACCTCAGGAGGTATCTAGTCCAACCCCCTGCTCAAAGCAGGACCAATTCCCAACTAAATCATCCCAGCCAGGGCTTTGTCAAGCCTGACCTTAAAAACCTCTAAGGAAGGAGATTCCACCACCTCCCTCGGTAACCCATTCCAGTGCTTCACCACCCTCCTAGTAAAAAAGTTTTTCCTAATATCCAACCTAAACCTCCCCCACTGCAACTTGAGACCATTACTCCTTGTTCTGTCATCTGCTACCACTGAGAACAATCTAGATCCATCCTCTTTGGAACCCCATTTCAGGTAGCTGAAAGCAGCTATCAGATCCCCCCTCATTCTTCTCTTCTGCAGACTAAATAATCCCAGTTCCCTCAGCCTCTCCTCATAAATCATATGCTCCAGCCCCCTAATCATTTTTGTTGCCCTCCGCTGGACTCTTTCCAATTTTTCCACATCCTTCTTGTAGTGTGGGGCCCAAAACTGGACACAGTACTCCAGATGAGGCCTCACCAATGTCGAATAGAGGGGAATGATCACGTCCCTCAATCTGCTGGCAATGCCCCTACTTGTACAGCCCAAAATGCCGTTAGCCTTCTTGGCAACAAGGGCACACTGTTGACTCATATCCAGCTTCTCGTCCACTGTAACCTCTAGGTCCTTTTCTGCAGAACTGCTGCCTAGCCATTCGGTCCCTAGTCTGTAGCAGTGCATGGGATTCTTCCGTCCTAGGTGCAGGACTCTGCACTTGTCCTTGTTGAACCTCATCAGGTTTCTTTTGGCCCAATCCTCTAATTTGTCTAGGTCCCTCTGTATCCTGTTCCTATCCTCCAGCGTATCTACCACTCCTCCCAGTTTAGTGTCATCTGCAAACTTGCTGAGGATGCAATCCACGCCATCCTCCAGATCATTAATGAAGATATTGAACAAAGCTCGCCCCAGGACCGACCCTTGGGGCACTCCGCTTGATACCGGCTGCCAACTAGACATGGAGCCACTGATCACTACCCGTTGAGCCCGACGATCTAGCCAGCTTTCTATCCACCTTATAGTAGGCTGAAGTCAATGAAGTTCCACCACGGAGTTGCAGCCCATGTTTGCACAGCTGCCTGCCAATTCTGCAACACTGCACTGCAGTGCGTTAGCCAGGGAAAATGTAACTTCTTTATACCCAAGCCCGAGCAGCCTCTTCCATTGTCAGCTTTTCCCTTTCCCCTAGAATTTAAACCGTAAAGTTGCAAATCAGATTGTTACTCACATATCACATCGATGATGACTTAAATGTGTGAAAGCAACGTGTATGCATATCAACGACTTCTTGTGTTGTCCTTCGTAAACCACTTGCCACACATTCTTACCATACCTCTGGAATAGCAGTGAATGATTTTACTGCACTGTTAGCATTTATTTCCCTTTTCAATACTGCCGTGTTTCCCTGGTGCATTTGACCCAAAATGTCAGCAAATTATTGCGGGCAATGCAGATAGTGTGAAATTTAACCCCTGCAGAGCGTCATCCCAAGGCCACTTAAGTGCCACTTCCAGTAAGCCCTCAAAACAAGATGTAAGTGGGGCATAGACCTTGGCATGACTCTCTGCACAAGCGTGAATTTCATCCTTCGTGACCACATTGTACCATGGACATTTGCCAGCTTTCATCAAGAACTGCTCATTCACAGGTTTTCATCCTCCCTCTGCTAACACTCTGGGTATTTTGACCATCTGGAAGTTGGAGCAGTGTTGAATTGAGCAGGAGGACTTTTTCCCCTCTGCATGTCTGATTTTTTACTGTAAACCATTTTTCTGTGAGCTACAGCTGATTTGGATAGTCAGTAAAGGAAATCACAGCCACGTGTACAGTAGGGAGAGCCAGTCTGGTTGCACACCACCACATGCCAAGTGTCTGGGCCACTTGTACTTCCTTCCATACCTAAACAGGTCTGCTCACTTGTGCGGAGAAGAGTGAGGGCATCACGTGGAGAGAAGAGGGTCCCTTGCCATGTAACCCCCTCATCATGTATCCATGCACTGGCAGACACAATCAAACCTTCAGGCTGTCAGGGAGGCAGTTAAGCCATTGTATCTATGAGCATTGTGTGCATCAAATGCCAAAGACAGAGCAGGTCCAAGGGTGCTGGTCCACCATTAATCCCTAGTGCAACATTAGCCCAGTCTATGCCTACTGCTCTAATTTTGGTAAACTAATTTTATTCATCTATGCTGAGTTCAGGAACTTTAGGAGCAATGGGTGTGTCTGGTAAAGACCACATGGGGTTGAGGCAAGGAAAGAGAATTCACTATAAACACTTGTGCTGACTGCTGTGTTCCCAGGGCCCGGACTTTGGCTACGTGACCAGGGAGCCTCTGTTCGAGGTTGTCACCAGTCTCGACTCCTTCGGCAACCTGGAAGTCAGCCCTCCGGTGACCGTCAACGGGAAGGCGTATCCCCTGGGGAGGATCCTCATTGGAAGCAGCTTCCCCACGTAAGAAAGAGTTAGGAAGATGGCGTGTTTCACAGCAACCGGGGGTAGTAAGGATACCACTGTTCTCTGCTAGCTGCCCATCTGTCTCCACACAGCTGGGTATATGGTGTGGGTATTTCTAGCCTGGGTAGTTCTAGATCTGTCTTGTAGGGTGAGCTGTTAACACCTCATCAACAGATTCGGGGAATTGGTTTGGCCCGTTATAATTTTCCATCACTGGCATTTTTAAAATCAAAAATGGATGTTTTTCTAAAACATCTGCTCTAGTTCAAACACAAATTAATTCAGGGAAGTCCTCCTGCTTGTTTTACACAGGTCATACTAGATGATCACGATGGTCCATTCTGGCCTTGTAATCTATAAATCTACAAAGCGATGTTTGCAAAATCCAATTTGCCATTGGGTTCAAATCGTCCCTCACAATCCCCTCCAAAGAGCAACAGTGTTCGGACGCCTCTCCAGTCGTCAGTGACTGTGGTTTAGCAAGGTCACAGGCTGACTTTTCTTAGATGTTTTGGCCTGGCAATCATTAGTTTCCAAAATTTTGCTATGAAATTTTATCAGCATCACCTTGGGGATGGATGTGTTAAGTGGGGCTTGGGCCTTGGACTGTCTGTCTGCACAGGAGCGGACTGACCCTCATGAACATATTTGTTGGTGTCTTTAGAAAACTCTATTAACAAAGGAATTGTTAGCATCACCACAATCTCTATCTCTGCCGGGCCGGATGGGGATCGACAGGGCAGTCACGTTTTTGATTGCATCACTTTTTTCTTCAAACCATTGTCATCGTCACTTTGTCTCCGTTCTGAAATATATTTTCTTTATTTTTTTTGCTCTTTGGACAATCAACCATTAGATCTGCTGGGAGGAGGATGACCAAGGTGGTGAGAGACTTCCTCTATGCTCAGCAAGTCCAGTCACCTGTGGAGCTCTACTCTGATTGGCTGACCGTGGGTCATGTGGATGAATTTGTGACCTTTGTGCCCCTTCCTGACAAAAAGGTGACCTACCAGATGGCAATTTTTCAAAGGTTACGAGGGAAAGGAACAAGCTTCAAACCCGTTTTCGTTGGAAATTTATCAAGCTCTTTGGGCATAATGTTTGACCCATCTTTGAAAAAATAAAACTGAAATGGAAAACTGCCCCTATTGTCTCAGGGCAGGGAAGGATGCAATTCGTTGATCTATTTGCTGTGAGTGGCATGGGCTGATCTTTTCAAAAGCACCAGTAAGAGTTCATAGAATGTCAGGGTTGGAAGGGACCTCAGTAGGTCATCTAGTCCAACCGTCTGCTCAAAGCAGCATCAATCCCCAGACAGATTTTTGCCCCAGATCCCTAAATGACCTCCTCAAGGATTGAACTCACAACCCTGCATTTAGCAGGCCAATACTCAAACCACTGAGCTAACCCCTCCAATATATGCTAACCTCGTGAGAACTGGCAACCCTGAATTTGGGAAACATTGGCTTAGCCCTTAGGATCTGCAGCAATAATCTGTCATGCATGGTGTCTGGGCTGTCTACAGGCCTAGTGCTCACCTGGGTTGAGTGTCTAAGGCCATGCCTACTCTACAGGGCCCATATGGTACTGCTAGGCAGGCAGAGACCTCAAGTGGAGATGCACTGTAAGCCATCAGTAGACGTTCTGCCAGTGTAACTACACCACCTCCTGGAGGACATTAGCTTTGCCAACAGAAGCACTCTTCTCTCATCATGGTCACATCTACACTGGGAGTTTTGCCAGCATAGCTGTGTCGGCTAGGAGGTGTGATTTCCCCCTGCACCATATTCCCAACCGACATAGCTCTGCTTGCAAAACTTTGTAGTATAGACAAGGCCTTTGTCCACTAGATTCCTTTGATCATCCCAGGCATTGTTCAGTCTGTGAGGCGCTTAGATGCCCAAGTGATATAAGACAGATGCAAAAGAAAACTCAACCTACTCATTTTTGAAAGAACGAGAAAGGTCTAAAATGTGGGAGACTAAAAGCTGCTAGTAGCTAAAGTGGCCTAGGATTAATTGAGCATTTCCTGTGGGCAAGATGGTTTCAGTGGGTGCTGCAGCTGCTCAGCACCTCTCAGGATGCAGCCCAGGAAGAGAATAGTTTGACTGCAGTGCCATCCAAAGAACGAGATCATTGACCTACCAAAACAGAAACAAGTCAGGCCAGAAACAAATGACCAGAAATGTTTGCATCTAGAAATGTGTTCGATTCTTCTGCATGTGAAGTGAGTGCACGAGTGGAGCGGGTTTGCTGAATTTCCCTTGCTCTAGGACTCATTGCACTATAGGCGCCGACTTCTACTCCCGCCGGTGGGTGCTCGACTCTGCTCTGCCCCTGGCCCCGCCCCCACTCCACCCCTTCCCCCAAGTCCCCACCCCCGCTCTGCCTCTTCCCTCCCTTACTCCACCTCCACCCCGCCCCCATTCCACCCCCTTTCCCAAGTCCCCACCCCGCCTCTTCCCCGCCTCCTCCCTTGACCGCGCTGTGTCCCCGCTCCTCCCCCTCCCTCCCGGAGCCCCACCAAACAGCTGTTTGGCAGCAGGCAGAAGTGCTGGAAGGGAGGGGAGGAGTAGGAACACGGCGTGCTCAAGGGAGGAGGCGGGGGAAGCTTGGCTGCCGGTGGATGCGGAGCACCCGCTAATTTTTCCCCGTGGGTGCTCCAGCCCCGGAGCACCCACGCAGTCGGCACCTATGCATTGCACAGCCATTCTAATGGACAGTTCAGTCCTCTTTGCCACAGCTGCTAAGCAGACACCTCCTTAGTTCGTCTTTGGACAGAAGCGGCACGTTGGCCTTAAGAAGATTTAGCGCAGCTGGTCTTTACAGATGACTCTTGAGAGCTTTGTAACCGGTGTTAGCGATTCCAAGACAGGGGAGGAAGTGTATCGGGTTCAACGCAGGCTGAAAGGCTCCGGGTGCTTCTTAGCTTGGGAGGATCCGAGAAACGGCACCAGCGATCTGTGGGTGAGGTACAATAGGGAGGCTGTGCCCAGAGGGGTAAAGTAGAGGGAGTTAGAGTAACCTGGCTCTTTCCCATTAGCTCCCTTGGCTCTTAGGGGCAGTCCCTGACCAGGAGCAGTTTGTGTACGGTGTGGTGGACCGACTGTGTGTTTGTTACTGAGTTGTAAGTTATTATGGCTGCTCTTGAGTATAGTTATTTAGTGCTTTCCTCTTCGCGAGTCCCTTCCTCACCTTCCTCCCCGCCTTTCTCCCAGCAATTCCGGATGCTCATGGCCAGCACGTCGGCCTGCTACAAGCTCTTCCGAGAGAAGCAGAAGGAGGGCCACGGGGAAGCCACCATGTTCAAAGGTAAGTTACTACATACCTGCTTCCCGGCAAAAAGAGGCAGTCAGTAATGGAAGACAGTGTGGCCTAGTGGTGAGAGCAAATAAGGGCGCTAGCAGACCTGAGTTCCATTCCCCACCCTACTACTGACTCACTGTGTGACCTAGTCACTTAGCTGCTCCCTGCCTCAGTTTCCCCAGCTGTAAAATGTGGCTACAGGTACTGGCCCTCAGTGACTGGTGCAGAGCCCTATATTACTGCACACCCCCAGACTCAGGAGACTCTGACAGTAACCCAAAACTGAAACATTGTGTCATCAGATAGGCCTTTCTGTCTGTGGAATAATTACTTTGAACGGCACATTCTATCAGAAGTGTTCCAAAGTATTTTTTTCCCTACAGATGCATCTTATTTCATGGGGGTAGGCAACCTATGGCACAGGTGCTGAAGGCGGCACGCAAGCTGATTTTCAGTGGCACTCACAGTGCCTGGGTACTGGCCACCGGTGCAGGGGGCTCTGCATTTTAATTTAATTTTAAATGAAGCTTCTTAAACATTTTTAAAACCTTATTTACTTTACATACAACAATAGTTTAGTTATATATTATAGACTTATAGAAAGAGACCTTCTAAAAAGGTTAGAATGTATTACTGGCACGCGAAACCTTAAATTAGAGTGAATAAATGAAGACTCGGCATACCACTTCTGAAAGGTTGCCGACCCCTGTTTCGTGTCTTTATTTTCTTTGTGCTTCAGGACAAGCTAAAGGAATTAGCACCCCTTTACAAAGAAGGGGATCTACAGAATGTTGATCTGGCACATAGAATGTACTTGTGTTTTTGTTTGAAATGTATCCAAAGTACTGTCATTTTCATCAGATGAGAGAAATCAATTAGGTCTCCAAAAGGGGCATCTAAAGTGCTGGGGGGGGGGTTCCCCAAAAAGAGGAGAAGATTTGCCACACTGGATGAGGTGATTCGGTCCATCAAGACAGACATCCCACCTCAAGATGCATCAGTGGGAAAAGCCCACGATGCACCTGGCCAATTCATCAATGATTTCCGAGGGGGAGTAGGAAAGGAATTCTTCCTTAATTCCGGAAGTGATTGTCTTACGCTTGTCAGCAAGCATGCCGGTTGTTAATTACCATACGTTGTCCAGCCCCCGGTATTTGACTGTCTCTGACCCCTGCAGCAGCCGATCCCACAAGATAACCACCTGCTGAGGGTGGAATTCACAAATGTCCCACTCAAGCCCTATTTTGAGAAGTGGAGTGGGACTTCGGTGATGCATATGGTTTGAGTTGGCCCTCTGCATAGGGGTGAATTTCCCCCTGGGTGAAATGCCATTAAATCTCCGGATTACTGTGTAACATGGAGGCCCTGAGACAATGATATATGGACCCATGAACGGTAGATATTTTAATGCTTCTGCTGACCCAGCTCTTGAAACTTGGTCCATAGTTTGCAAACTGCAGATTTTTTTTGTCCAGCAGCTTTTCTCCCATATAGGGCCTGAAGTGCCTTGATTTATTTTGTGCCGGCTCTGCCAGGGACTTAATCTCTCATTTAAAATTAGGAAGATTACCGAGATGGTGCAGCTGTTGAATAATGTTCATGAGCAGTAAAGGCGTTAGATGGCTCATAACACACAAAGCAGCACTGACATTTCAGATTCTTTGGACTGAGCAGTTGGCTTGGACACCTTCTAATTATGAGTTCTTCCCTTAGGATGAAATTCACCCTAGTGCCAGGGACAAGTCAAGTGCACCACTTAAACTCTTCAACCCATCTCTGATGCAGGCCTAGGTACTGACACAGCTCCCATCACCATAGTTACTGAGCGCTTCATCCTCACAACACCCATGTGAGGTAGAGAAGTATCATTAGCTATGGGGGGAGGGATAGCTCAGTGGTTTGAGCATTGGCCTGCTAAACACAGCATTGTGAGTTCAATCCTTGAGTGGGCCATTTAGGGGTTTGGAGATTTAGTTAGGGATTGGTCCTGCTTTGAGCAGGGGGTTGGACTAGATGACCTCCTGAGGTCCCTTCCAACCCTGATATTCTATGATTCTATGAAAGTTAGAACTGACTCCCGATCTCCTGAGCTGCTGTGCAGTGCCTTGACCACTGGACTTTCCATCCTGATTCCAGAAACCTCTGCTTATATCAACTGTTGTAAAACAGAAGGCATGGCCCACCTGTCACTATGGGCCTGCTCCAAACCCATGGAAGTTGGGGGCAGGGAGGAGTTGTTCTGTTGACTTCAGGATCAGGCCCTGTGTCCTTTATAATTATTGATGGACCTGAAATAAATTCCAAGTTCAGGGTGTTCTTATCCAGGGGGTTGGTTTGACTCAACTTTATTCATAATTTTAAATACCTTGATCAAGGCCCCTGAAACCATCATTCTATTATAGGGTACTTGCTTTGGCTCTCATTTCATTAATCGGATGGCTGATTTTGTTTTCTCTGTATAGGTTATTCTGGGACAGACACAAAACGGGTCACCATTAACAAGGTCCTGTCCAATGAGGTCATGGTGCAGGAGAACCAATACGTACAGGTAAATATCTACTGAGGGCTGACCATGGGGCTGTGGCATGTGGAGGACATCCCAAAAGGCACTTAGGTGCTGCTGGAGGGCAAGGGGGAAAAAGGGAGGTGGTATTGTCCCATTGAGCAAATATAGATTCATAGATTCTAGGACTGGAAGGGGCCAGTCCCCTGCCCTCATGGCAGGACCAAATATTGTCTAGACCATCCCTGATAGACATTTATCTAACCTACTCTTAAATAGCTCCAGAGATGGAGATTCCACAACCTCCCTAGGCAATTTATTCCAGTGTTTAATCACCCTGACAGTTAGGAACTTTTTCCTAATGTCCAACCTAGACTTCCCTTGCTGCAGTTTAAGCCCATTGCTTCTTGTTCTATCCTTAGAGGCTAAGGTGAACAAGTTTTCTCCCTCCTCCTTATGACACCCTTTTAGATACCTGAAAACTGCTATCATGTCCCCTCTCAAGAAACATAGCTGGCAAGGTTGAGCTAGTGGAAGCACAGGGGATCATTGCGGGAGTTTGCAGAGGCAGCATTTTCATTCCCTAGCGGGAGGACTGATGAAAGGAAACCTTCCTACTCTCTTGGCTGGCAGGCAGTCACTGCGATGGGGTGAAATTGAATGTTCTGCAAAAGACAGGAGATCAGAATGGATGATTCATAGAATCATAGATTAGGGTTGGAAGGGACCTCAGGAGGTCATCTAGTCCAACCCCCTGCTCAAAGCAGGACCAACCCCAACTAAATCATCTCAGTCAGGGCTTTGTCAAGCTGGGCCTTAAAAACCTGTAAGGATGGAGAATCCACCACCTCCGTAGGTAACCCATTCCAGTGCTTCACCACCCTCCTAGTGAAATAGTTTTTCCTAATATCCAACCTAGACCTCCCCCACTGCAACTTGAGACCATTGCTTCTTGTTCTGTCATCTGGTACCACTGGTAATAGTCTAGCTTCATTATTTTTTGAACCCCCCTTCAGTAGTTGAAGGCTGCTATCAAATCCCCCCTCACTCTTCTCTTCTGCAGACTAAATAAGCCCAGTTCCCTCAGCCTCTCCTCATAAGTCATGTGCCCCAGCCCCCTAATCATTTTTATTGCCCTCCGTTGGACTCTCGCCAATTTGTCCACATCCTTTCTACAGTGGGGGGCCCAAAACTGGACACATTACTCCAGATGTGGCCTCCCCAGTGCCGAATAGAGGGGAATAATCACTTCCCTCGATCTGCTGGCAATGCTCCTACTAATGCAGCCCAATATGCCGTTAGCCTTCTTGGCAACAAGGGCACACTGCTGACTCATAGATTCTAAAGCCAAAAGGGACCATTATGATCATCTAGTCTGACCCATGTATAACACAGGCCAGAGGACTGCCCCAACATAATTCCTAGAGCAGATCTTTTAGAAGAACATCCAATCTTGATTTTAAAATTGTGTGTGATGGAGGATCCACCATGACGCTTGAAAACTTGTTCTAATGGTTAGTTACTCACACCATTAAAAATTGACACCTTATTTCCAGTCTGAATTTGTCTAGCTTCAACTTCCAGCCATTCGATCAGGTTATATCTTTTTCTACTAGATTGAAGAGCCCGTTATTAAATATTTGTTCCCCATTTAAGTACCCTGGTAGGTCAAGTCACCCCTTAACCTTCTCTTTGATAAGCTAAATTAATTGAGCTCCTTTAGTCTATCACTGTAAGACATCTTTTCTAATGCTTTAAGCATTCTCGTGGGTCTTCTCTGATGTAATAAACCTTCTGGCCTTAAACACCAGGGACAAGGGAGTGAAATAAGCGAATCTTCAGGTCTCTAAGAGGGACCTGGGCAATAAGTCTCCAGGCTCTTTTGGGGTCTCTCTACCTGCTTCGAGAGTCGAGGCCGAAGATAAATGTGGTGATCCTGTGTGCCAGCTGTCTGGAAGTTTTCACGCTGCCTCATTCCTTGAATTTCTTGTGGGGATCTTGCACTGCTAATGCAACTGCACCTTAATCATGCTAGAGAAGCAAGCCAATTTCAGTAGAAGTTGAGGTCATCTAGTCCATCCCTCTGCACTGAGGCAGGACCAAGTACACCTAGACTATCCCATACTGCAGTTCCACTTGTTGGATCGACTTGTGCTTGCCCATATTAACCCTCTGATTATCCTTCTTCTCTTCCCCCCTTCCCTCCCACCCCCACCCCAGCGCTGCATCGACTGGAACAGAGACATCCTCAAGAAAGAGCTGGGGCTGACTGAAAAAGACATCATAGACCTCCCGGCGCTCTTCAAGATAGACAAGATGGGCAAAGCCATGGCGTACTTCCCCAACATGGTGAGAGAGGCCCGTCCCCTGGTACCAGTTGGCTCAGTGCCCCACCCATTCTGTTTCAATGTGCATAGGGCGCCAGTCATGATTGCTGCAGGGGCACAGGCAATATAAATTCCACGATATGTGCAAAATGTCCACGGGCGACGCTGAAATGAACCACCAAACCCAAACCACCCTTCTCCTGAGAACAAACCCTAGGGCCAACGTTTTCTAAAACACTCCCTGGTTTCTGGGTGGCCAATTTGGGACTCTGTGGGTCTGATTTTCAGAGCTGCTGAGTACCTGCAGCTCCCACTGACTTCATTAGGAGTCACAGGTGCTCAGCCATTCTGAAAATGGAGCCCATGGTGTCTCCTGTTGGGCACCCAACAGTTAGTGATTTTTTTTTTTAATTTAGGCCTAAATAAATAGACTGACCTGGCCCCTTGCCCACAAACTCAGCAAACGAAGGGTCTTGCAGACCAAGGAAAGGGAAGCAAATCTCAGAGTTAAGAGCCCCCTGTTCAGAACACGTTAGCCTTAAACTCTGATGTTCAAACCCAACTTGAGTAGGCCAGTGATCAACTGTCAGGGTAAAGTGCAAAGGAAGGGACAGAGTAAAAGATACCATATCTGTGACCTGAACCATAAAGTGCTAGATTTATAGTGCTAGATCAAGACTATGTCTGGTTGGGAATTTTCCGATGGAAATTTTTAAAAATCAGAATTAAAAAATGGTCCATCGATTTGCTGAAACCAAAACTGTTTGTAGGAATGTAACAGTTTCTACTCAACTTTCATTGGGAAATGTTTCTCATGTCCAGAATGGAATTTCTGGTCAAAACCGGAGAGACAGCCGCATTACCAACTGGTTAGAACAGGGACCACGCTATTCTGGTCTCTTTTGTTTTTTTGCAAACACTTCAAAAGGTCACAGTTTCATCCTGACCCTGAACAGGAACAAAATTTAAATCGTAAACATTTTCGCAGGAGGGGAAAACCGTTTCCCGCCCGTCTATCATCAGCACCTTGCATTGCACCCGGAGGCCAATGGAAAGCAATGCAGTCTCCAAAGCACATGAGTAATGTGCTCCATGGATGTTTGTTTTGACCTGTAAGTTCCTCAGGGAAGTTATGGAGGGACAGCAAGACGTCAGTTTTACCTTTGCTTCCTACCTCGGTCACTAGCCTTTTTTATTCCATATGTTAAGGTGACATTTCAATCAAAACCCCACACATGCCTTGGCATTGGCTCACCTGAAATGCAACCCTTGATCTCCTCCCTCCTTGCACAGGTGAACATGATTGTCCTATCTAGAGACCTGGGAATCCCAAAGCCATTCGGGCCAATCATTGAGGGAGATTGCTGCTTGGAAGCACATGTCCGCTCTCTGCTGGAGCCACTCGGGCTGATGTGCAGCTTCATCGACGACATTTCGTCCTACCATAAGATGCTGGGAGAGGTCCATTGCGGCACCAATGTCCATCGCGAGCCCTTCTCCTTCAAGTGGTGGCACGTGATTCCCTAGCCGCCGAGCAGGTTGAGATTCCTGCAGTCGAAGCTCACTTGGACATTGCTTTTTTTATTGGTTGGTTGGTTGGTTGTTTGCTTGAGGTTGGTCAAGTTAATCGCTAGAACTTTGGTATGGAGTCTCGGTGCCTTGCTTTGGCGGCTCTGTGTGTGATGTGTTTCACCCAGTAGGTGGGAAGGTCCTCCAGCTACCCGCCATTCTAGTTTGCATGCTGCAGGTCCCAGCCCATTCCATCCTTGGTTTTTTCAAGCCCTTGGAGGTTATGGCAGCTGGAGGTTGAACTGATCAGGGGCATTATACCAAAAAAATATTTATAGAAACTATGGTAGCAAAAGCCATCTTCTGCTGAGTTCTGATGGCAATGATTTGTAATCATGATAATAAAATGGAAAAAGTGTGGAAATCTCTTGGTCTTGTCTTTAAATATGCACGTCCTGGCTGCACTAGTTCTCTGCATTGCACCGTTCAAGGTGTGGTCTCTTCATTAGAGACACAAACCAAGACTTCCGCTACCGAAAGGTGCGAGTGCTGATCTAATGGGTATATTTCACAGCACACAAACAGAGAAGTGAGATCAAAACATAAAATGCTCTTGCTGGGAGGTTGCAATGTAACACGACTTTATTTCTGAGAATTCCGCATGCTAACACACAAGAATGCAAAAAACAGAGAAAGACAAAGCAGGCTGCTCCCTACGGCAGTGAGGCACAACTCATCCCGCCTTACTGTAGGCTGGCTAGCTGCAGAATGACTGCTGCTAGACCCAGCTCACATACTTCCCCACAGAACCCTCAAGCAAGGAGGACCAGGTACCCCTCCCTCCACTCTTAAAGTGATACCTTGCAATTCCAACACAGTCCACAATACACCACACTAATCATCACTTCTGTTAATTTGGAAAGCAAGGTGTAAAGGGAAGAGGAGTTAAAGGATGAAAGGAATGTAAATTCTTTTATAATCTGGCAATGGAATGTTACTTTTATTTAAACTTTAAACTGCCAGGGAACACACTAATACAGAGAAAACATGTTTGCTGCTGGCATTCAGCAGTATTCTTATGTCTGCGAAGGATGCTTAGGGCAAATGAGTTGATCTGTTTCCAATTAAGGCTATAAGAAGTTCTGGCACAGCAGTTAACCAATAACCATTTATTTCAAAAGTCTAATTTCTTCCCTTTCTTGTTCCATGTAATCCAAGACATTGTTTTACTGGGTCTGAAAGTCTCACATCTGCTGCTGAAAATTAAGTATCAGTGGCCAAACTTATTCACGGAAGTCACTGGAATCACAGCAGGGGTGAATATGGTCTGGTTTTGTTCCAAAAGCAAAGTTTTGTTTATAACAGGGGTAGGCAACTATGGCACGCGTGCCGAAGGCAGCACGCGAGTTGATTTTCAGTGGCACTCACAGTGCCCGGGTCCTGGCCGGTCCAGGGGGCTCTGCATTTTAATTTAATTTTAAATGAAGCTTCTTAAACATTTTTAAAACCTTATTTACTTTACATACAACAATAGTTTAGTTATAGATTATAGACTTATAGAAAGAGAGCTTCTAAAAACGTTAAAATGTATGACTGGCACGCGAAACCTTAAATTAGAGTGAATAAATGAAGACTTGGCACCCCACTTCTGAAAGGTTGCCGACCCCTGGTTTATAAGCTTTCCTATGAGGAACCACCTCCCTCAAGGGCACCACGGTCCCTCCTATTCTCTGTCTGTGGCACATAATAGTTTAGTCTCCTGTGAGCTGTGATACTTTGGTCTGAT
Organism: Terrapene triunguis; assembly: GCF_002925995.2. NCBI lineage: Eukaryota > Metazoa > Chordata > Testudines > Emydidae > Terrapene > Terrapene triunguis. The sequence continues at coordinate 16,623,084 of NW_020665065.1, forward strand.
TTTGGTTGTTGGGTTTACTGTGCAGATGCTGGGGGGTGTTGGTGGCCTATGATCTACAGGAGGTGAGTAGATGATCTAATGGTCCTTTCTGGATTTAAATTCTATGGCTCTATGTCTAAGTGGACAATTTAGGGATTACCTCCATGATCCAAAAAAACAGGACATTCCTGCATGTCAAATGGATATGGAAGACATGCTTTGTTTACTCTCTGGAGTCAGAGTTCAACCCACGTGACGTGAACCCTCGATTAAGAGGAATGTCTTGTCCATGTATAAGGCTATCAAGCTGCCAGACTTGGACTGGACGTCAGACCAAAAGCTCTTGAGTCTCACACCTTTTGTTCCATGAATTCATAGAAATTAGAGTTAGAAAAGCCTAATAGATCATCCATTTAGTATATTCCCCTGCTACTGTAGTATTGTTTTCAGCATTATGTGTGGTAGTATTTTTGTCTAGTCTATTTTTAAATCCCATGAGATGTGGTTTCCATAATTTTCCTTGAGAGATTATTCCCTAGATCTCGCTGTGACGGGTTCCTCCCGGGGTGGCACCTGGAACTGGGGTATCACTGAGCCCTCTGACCCACCAGCCTGGGCTCTCTCTCACACTGTGCTGCTGTGACAAGTTGACAAGCCCTACAAGCTTGCACTTCCACCAGCATTCACACAGGTCGGGACACACCCAGCTGCAGTCACATGCGGGCTCTCCGACCACCAGCCTCCCAGCCCAGGACCCCAGAGCAGTACCGTCCTGCCCTAGCCAAATCTGGCCAGTATATGGGTTCAATACCCGGTCCGCCTCTTTCTCAGTGTGACGAGGACCATGCACTGTGGTAACCAAGCTGAGATGTTCCCCAGACACCTTAATCAAATGCACACAGGTTTGGATTAAAACATAAAATAAGTTTATCAACAACAAAAAGATAGATTTTAAGTGATTATAAGTCATAGCAAACAGATCAAAGCAGATTACCTAGTACATAAACAAAACTGCAAACTGAGCTTAACATATTAGAAAGGTAGGATATGAATTAGCAAATTCCCACCCAGAGTGATAAACAAGCTGGCAGATTCTTAAGGCACAAGCTGCCTTGGCTTTGCAGCTTGGGTTTCTCAGGTTTTCATACACAGGTTAGCAATCCCTTAGCCTGGGACCATCACTTCCTCCCTGTTCAGTCTTTATTCCTCAGATGTTTCCAGGTGTGTTGTTGTAGGGAGAGTGAGGACCGTCCATGATGTCATTTTCCCCCTTTTATATCTTCGTCCCACTTGCTGGAAAGCTCTTTTGCTGTGACCTGGGTCAAACAGTTCCCATGGTGTAGCGCTATCTCTGAGAAGTTTCTATTGTACACAGTTCCTGGGGTATTCTGGGAGTACCTTGGATTGTATATTAAATAATGCCTTTTCGTGCTTGAAACGTTACTTTTCTATGAGGTTAGATTTCACTATTGAAAACTCTTCCTTTTCTCTCCCTACCCTATGCTCCATCCATCTCTCCAACCAGCATTTCTGCAGGTTTGAGTCCATTCTACTACTGTGTCTAAAATGCAGATTTTAGGGACCTCATTTTCCACTGCCTTGCACCTCGGGCAGTCATCCACGTTGATCCAAAGTGGGTAGAAAACTCCACCTTTCTGATCTGGTAGCATTTCTCCATGGTGTAAATAATGCGTCGTGAAGAAGCTGGACTCTATAATAGAGGATGCAAACTGACGTATCGGCTGATTTCTCTGAAGCACTAAGCACAGTGCCCAAAATCAGACCTATGTCCTCTGAGGATCCCAGAGTTCAAATGCAAACGTTATCGCTTCTAATATTTTATTGTGAGTTCAGCAGCCTGCAACACCAAAAATAAAGCTGGAGATGAGAGCACGGCCTCCTCCGATCTATAGGCAGGCTTCAGTTACAAGCCAGTCAAGGCAGCAGAGTGGCCAGTGTTAGATGAGCGAGACAAGCAATGACCACACACAATACTATAAAAAGCAACACAGACTATTAGAAGACACGGGGTTCCTTCAGTGGGGGCAAGGTCCCAAAACAGACCTCTTGTAAATGGCAGAATGCATTTTAACAAGAGGCTGCTCGGCCCTTTCAAGGCTAGTGCTCCGGAGAGGCAGAACAAGAAGCGCGCAAAGGATGAAAGGGTAGAAGCGCCATGAAAAGAGTCAGACGGCTACTCCCTGCTCCCCTCCCCTCCGAAATCCCAGTCATTGGGAGATTGTTTGGGGATTAGCATGTAGACAGGAGACAGCGTTATATAGCTGTCTGGGGGGATATTGTGAAAGCCGACCTCACAGAACCAAATCCTTCTCATCTATTATATGGAGTGTCAATGACCTGCTGTAGCCACAGCGTCTTTGGCTTACATTTGATCGTCCAGGGAAGGTGGGACCCGCTCCCATCAGCAACGTGCAAGCTGATGCCTCAGTCAGACCCAAGCAGCTAGTTGTATGCCAATTCTTACACACCGTGAGACCCCGAGACAAGTGCCTTCCCTGCTCTGTGCCTCAGTTTCCCCATTTGAAAATTGGAAATAAGGCATGCCTAGGGGTGTAGTGAGGCTTGCCTCACCAGTAGTTGAAAAGTGCTTTGAGATCCATGGATAGAAGGCACAATGGGCCCAATCCTGTGAAGAGCTGAGTGCCCCCAACTCCCCATGCCTTTAGTGGCTTGACATTTTACAGGACCAAGCCCCCATATTGCCAATTACATACTAACACTGAGCAGGAGAGTCTCCTACTAGCCACGGAAACCAGGAACCAGTCCTCTTTTAGCACAGTTGCTGAAGGCAGAGCAAGGGGGCAGTTAACGACAATGGCAGAGGCAGCAGCTGGAGTTGGAATAGGGCTCCAACCAATCAAGTTGGTGACCCATAAGTTGCTTGCTTGGTGGGAGGAAGTTAAATTGTACAGCTTTTAGCTGTGTTCCTATGGAAGATGTTTACAGCATTAATTTGTTGGGGGCAGATTGTTCCCTACGCAGAAATAATCTGAGCTGGGGCTGGAGACCCCGTGAGGTTCCCCAGCATCATAGGAAGAAGTTGCCTCTCTGTGGAACTAGCAGGGAATTTGATCTCCCGTAGACCAACAGCTCCTTTGCTTCCATGGTGGCATCCAGCTCCCTCTGACACCAGAATCCCCGGGCAAGGGGCCCAAATCATAAAAGCAGAGGGTGCCTAAGTTACTACTGGCCCAGTTCTATGCCCTATTCTGCCATTGATTCCCTCTGTAACTTTGGGCAAATCAATCTGTGCCTCAGTTTCCCCAGGCAGGAGGCTAGCACTCACCAAGGTGGGGAAGTGCCTTGAGAGGCTCAAGTGAAAGGCACTATTTGCATGTGCAAAGCATTCTCAGCCTATTGGACTGAGCCCAGAGCCTCCAGCAAGGATATCAGGTTAGAAAAAGAGCCGGAGCAAGGTGCTGTGTGACAGGAGACGGCTGCAGTCCCCATAAAGCCGGGGCATTCGCTAAGACAGTGTCACCGCTGATGCTAATACCACCGCCACCCTGGCCCAAGATTAAATTTAGTCCCAAGTGGCTCAAAAGATAATAAGTGGCTCGTAGGGGGCGAGACTCCCAGCCAGCCGGCTGCCAAGGAGGGCCATCTGATGACATCGCTGTCTGTTCTGAGAATCTGCCAGCTGGAGGAATGGAGCGTGGAGGCTGGAGAAAGATAGACAGCATAACTGGTGAGCTCCAAACCTGCCTGGCTTTGTTGTGATGCAGGATAGGGTTACTGTCCTGCTACAGTGTTTAGAACTTGCAGCAGCTGAAGTTCTAGCCTCCAACTATGTGAAATGCAACCCAAGCGAGGGGGTGCATGCCCTCTCGCTCCAAATGGGGCTGGGCCATCCCCCTCTAGCGGGCGGTCCAGGTTGGGCATGCCTGTTGCCCCTTGTCCACCTGTCCTGGAAGATGGAGTCCACAGCTGAAGGAAGCTTTAGTCAGACATTCTTTCTCTCCCAAATGAAGGGTCTAATTATGCCCCTCAATTTGTGTGAAATGTTTTCGGAGGTCTTCAGCCAAAGCAAACAGGAGAAATAGCTGACTTGTGATGCAATGGCATTGCTGATTAGACGAGGACATCCACTTAATGAGCCCCGGTCAAATTTCCACTGTGTTTAGTAACAAGTGGCCGTAACATATACGTCTACATTTTTAACACCACGATTATTAGATTTTCCATCCGCGATGAATGCAGAGGCAGATCAGCTGCTAAGACTTCTCTCAGCCGAATAAACTCCTGAGTCTTTCGATGCTCTTCAGTGTCATCTCTGAGCAGAGAAATCAACTGGATTCTTTCTACACATTCAAGTCTTGGCACTGTTCTCCCACGCAGAGTTTGCCGCTGAGCAGGCCAAAGGACTTCTCCGTTCTGCTTGTAAGCGACAGTGGGCATATGACACCCCAGCCTTGATTCTCTCCTCCTTTCCTCAGTGGTGTAAATCAGGAGTAACTCCATTTTCTTCTGCGGTGTTGCACAAGTGTGAGGAATGATTTTATTATGTATTTGTATGACAGCAGCACCTAGGGGCCCCCATCGTGCTAGGCACTGTATGTGCTCATAGTAAAAGACAGTCCCTGCCCTGAAAGATGGAAGAAAGGACGTGTTACCTCTCTTTTACCCAAGAGGTTAGCCAAAATTCAGGGTGTTTTGCTTAGGAGGGAAAAACGGACGAGGGAGTCAGGTATTTCTTTGATGCATTCCTGTTTATTTACAAAGAACATACAAAGCCCTGTTTCCCTGAACACAGGAGGACGCAAACAGTAGGTGACCGTTTCTTTGCTCACAGTACCAACCCGCTTTATAGCCAGTATTTAACCCCAAAGCTCTCTTTCTAGGCTGTCCTCAGTGGCATGTTCCCACTTGTTCTGGCTGTGTCTCCTGCTTCTCTCTCACACACACAGGCACAAAGCTCTCCCGAAACTCCTCCACCCACAAAGCTGAGGTTTACATGTGTCTGTGTTTTGGGTGGAGGTTCCTATTGTTCTACAAAGGCGCTTAATTGTCGCTTACATTTATCCCAAATGAAGGGCGGCTGTCACTCCCACCAGTTGCAACAAGGTTTAACTCACCCCTAACCAAGGGCTTATTCTCATTTCACAGATGGGAAGTGAATCTCTGAGATTAAATGACTTGCCCATGGAAGAGTGGCGGAGTCAGGAACCGAAGTCAGCTCTACCGCATCCCCGTCTAGGGCCGTGGCCACAAAGCCACCCTTACTCAGAACCAGCGCCTGTATGTATGCACCCCGGCACATCCAGCTTCATCCACATGCCATTGTTACCCCAGGTGCCTAGAGATGAATGGATCGGAAAAGACAATGGACTGTGTGACACCCAATCAGGTGACGGATCCAATGGGAATGAATGAGGTTAAGACTGCCCAGGATTATAGCAGATGGACATTGATTTAATGCGTCCCCACCAGAGCTTTATAGAGTCTGATGAGCCCATGGGAATGACGACGTAGCCAGTCATGAGGGGAGCAGAGCTAGGGCCAGGTGAACTGTGCTGTCTAACATGGTGCCCTGCCCCAGAGGCTCCCTTGGCAGCAGAAGTCTGAGGGCAGGGAGCAGTGGCAAGAAAGAAAATGGTGGAAGAAGTGCTGAGCCACCTGCCCCTCCCCCTGCCGCCAGCAGGCGTTGTGAATCCCCTGCCTGTCTCAGCGTCAGGCCCTAAATCAGGAGATGGGAGGGGTGAGAATGGAGGTGAGCCACAGCTGATGAGCGACCAGAGCAACAGAAGATGGTGGGAGGGAAGACCAGGAGTTTCGTTGGCATGAACAAAATCGGTGACCCACCCCTCAAACGATCCTCACACTGATGACCCTCCATAAGCCAGTGCTGGAGTGAAGGCAGCATTGCCGGCGACCAGCTCACATCTGTCATAACGAAAGGTCCGTTGACTATCCAACAGTGGATCTGCAGTCTCTACTGTGGCCTTGTGAGACCTATCCTGCCCCATCTGTTCTCCTGCCGGACGAGGCGTGTTCGTGTTCCATAGCATGATAACTAGTGACAAGACTGGCCTAATTTTCACAGCTAATGAGCAACCCCAGCTCCTAGGTAGGTCAATGTGCCTGCAAATGCTCTGCACCTTTGAACATCAGGCCCAAAGTGCCTGTACTGCTTTGAGATCAGTTTAGTTAGACCTTCCGATTGCTTCCTAGTGCTCACTCTGCATCTGAGCTGCGTGGTCTCTGCAGTCTAGATTGTAGGCTCCTCGGGCAGAGACTGCCTCCTCTTCTCTGTTTCCTGTCACTCACATGGGATCAATAACTGATCATTCCAACAAGGCCAAGCTGAACAAGGCAAGAGATGAGGCAGCCCTGATGCCTATCATGACCTAGATCAACTAGCCTAGCAGACTATTAGCAATCCCAGGGGGTGATGTGTTAAGGGTAAATATTGTGGAAGAGGTTCTACAAGTAACGGCTGCCAATGCACAGGACAGAGCCCCATGGCCCCTTGGCATTGCTTTCTCTGCCCGGAAGGAAACAGGGCACGCCAGCTCCTGGTCACCTCTCTATTATGCAAAGGGCACCTTGTGTTAGCGACCCTGGCTTGGGAGTGGGTATGTAACAGTGGAGTGCTGTAATCTGCAGGCAGGGCAAAGGGTTTGAAGCCGAGTCACCGACAGTGCTCCGGGGCTGGAGTTGGGGCACAGCTGTGGAATGGGATGCGTCTTGGGAGGAGGGAAACAGGATCCCGACTGAAAAGGGAAAAGTGCCTGAAATGCCTCTGGAGGGCAGAGCTATATCCTTTTACCAGTGGGACAGGTTCTAACACACCTGTCCACAGGGCCTGCAGGAGTGACTCTGAATTCTATCTGCCACTTAAAAGGGAGAACGCTCAAATTCAGCACATCTAAGGAGATGGGGCAATTCTGTCACCCCCGGAAGACGCACTGTTTAAGTGTTAATGTAGCCGCAGCTTCTCCAAGTTGGAAAGTGAAATATTAAGAAGCCAGGCAAAGTCATGGGGCCAGGTCTTTGCCTGGTGTAAATCGACAGAGGGTTAGATCCTCAGCTGGTGTCAATCAGCATCGCTTCAAAAGACAGGAGTCAGATCTAAAATTCTAATATGGAAATAGTCTTAAGGAAAACCTGATGTGCAAGAGAGTGGGTCAGACGTAACCAAGAATTATAGCATGGCTAACATAGGTAAAGCTACTGAATGCCTTAAACAATGTTTCTTTCCTGTAACTAAAGTGAGAAACCCCTTGCAGGAATTTCCATACTAACCAATTCAGGCATGTAAAATTTAACAGAATATTTAATTTGCTGTTTTCTCGCCAGTAATCTTTACGATGAACATTGCTTTGACGTTACAGGTATTAACTCAACTGTCAGCATTCCAACCATTTGGGTTTTATTATTTTTAATAGCATCCGTTTTCATTAAGATCACTGCGAAAAGCAGACCAGAAGATTTTGTGCCCGAGCAATTCTCCCGGATGCCTTTGCAAAGCTGTAATGGCAATTGCCACCTGGTTCACAGGTGGGGATATAGGACCTGAGCCAGTGCCCACTGAAATCCATTGAATGTTCCCCCCACGTTGACTTAATGGGCTTTGGATTGGGCCCATAGGGCCAAACGCTGCTTTCACTTACGCTGATGCAATTGCACCCGGGTAACAGAGCAGAAAATGGTCCATGTGATCCGGGCCTGTCATTACTAGTCTTTAGTTCTGCAAATGGTCAGTAGAACAGACAAAGGTATTTATTGCCTAGTTGCTGATCTGAGAGTGAAGGGATCAGGGAGGAACGACGCTATAAAAACTGGCCTTGCCCAGCCTAGGGGAGTCTAGGCACTGAAAGGGACCCAGACCAAAAGCAACCTAATGGCCCAATTCTTCTCCCATTGAAATCAATGACATAACTCCCACTGCCTTTAATAATCTTTAATACTTGACAAAGCTATTCTAATCTCTAGAGAAAAGGTGACCTTTACCTAGTGTAACAACTGGTTTTAAACCTAACTGCAGAACAGAGGACGTACTTTTCAACATCTAAGAGCCCTTTGTCTGGTGATTAGGTTGCTCAATGTTTAAAGCAGAGGCATTCCGCTCCAACGACTTCAGTTCAAAAGCTGTTTTAGATCAGCTCATAAGTCAAAATGAGTCCCGTGGTTTCATCCGAGTCCTCAGTGGACATCTGCCCAGCTCCTAAAACAACCACACATTTTGGCACAATTGAGCCCGATTGGCAAACTCATGAGAGGCCCAGGACTGAAATAGCAAGGGGTGCTCAGGTCAGGAGTGAGCTGCAGCTGCAGCACTGTGGGGGGGCCCAGGACAAGAATAGCAAGGGTTGCTACAGGTCAGGATAGAAATGAATTGCTTGAAGGTGTCATAAGGGTTTAAAAGGCCATTCCCCTCCCCGCTGCACCTCCCAACACGGAGGGCAGGAATCTGCTCCTGTAGGTATGCGTTTGTAGTGAGGGGAGGATGATCACTGACAAAGACTGACTTGCAAGCTGCAGGAGAGGGTCAGCTTGCTTAGCAGCCAAACAAAGTAATTCACCCATTCAGGTTTTTATTTGCTAGTCTTAAATATCATGTATCCTACCAAAAATACCCTTTGCTACCAACAGGTGTCAGCAAAGAGTGCAGCTGATCACACTGCTCAGTGTATGCAGATTTTCAGCATTGTTAAAACCGTGTATAGTAGAACCTCAGAGTTACGAACACCTTGGGAATGGAGATTGTTCGAAACGCTGAAATGGTCGTAACTCTAAACAAAACGTTATGGCTGTTCTTTCCAAAGTTTACAACTGAACATTGACTTAATAGAGCTTTGAAACTTTACAGAAGAAAAATGCTGCTTTTAATCACCTTCATTCAAATGAAACAAGCATAGAAACAGTTTCCTTACCTTGTCAAATCTTTTTTTAAACGTTCCCTGTATTATTTTAGTAGTTTCTGTTTAACGCAGTACCTTGCTGTATTTGCTTTTTTTTGGTCTCTGCGGCTTCCTGATTGTGTACTTCCGGTTCCGAATGAGGTGTGTGGTTGATTGGCCAGTTTGTAATTCTGGTCTCATAACTGTGAGGTTTTACTGTAATGCATAGGTTCAGGAGTGTGCTCTGTGCTGACACCTGTTGTTAACGATGATTCTTTCTGTAGTGGAGGCAAGCGTGCAGGGTGCCGAGTTATAAGCAAAGAAACAAATGAGAAAAACCCACTTCGGGTCCTACTCCAGCTTTTTGGCAACTGCGGGGTGAGTGAGTTCTACCTCTCTCTTTTGATGGTAGCTGTTTTAGTAGGGCTCATTTTATAGATGCTAACAGCACCCTGACACAGCAGGTGCGTATGAATGGCAACTTTCTCCATCTCATCCCAGTGTCTCCCTCTGTTTGATCATGCAGCAGAGTCAGAATCCATCAGTATTTAGCACATCTCAGCCTGATGGCTGCAGAAATGACTGATGGGCAGGAATGGTGTCCCTAGCCTCTGTTTGCCAGAAGCTGGGAATGGGCGACAGGGGATGGATCACTTGATGATTACCTGTTCCGTTCATTCCCTCTGGGGCACCTGGCACTGGCCACTGTTGGAAGACAGGATACTGGGCCAGATGGATCTTTGGTCTGACCCAGTAGGGCCATTCTTATGTTCTTAAACTCAGTACTATGATGTTGCTGCTCCAGTATGTGGACTAGATGCAATGGAGGGAAGAACATGCCCTTATGAGCATGTGAACAGAATTTATCCTCAGCAACAAGTGCCAAGCAAAATTATAGAAAACATCCAAGACAAAACACGTCCAAGTTTAAATCTGACGTTGAAAGTTTTCTCCAGTGCAAATATCTTTTAAAGTATTAAAACAACCCCATAGTGTCCTAATCTTATCTTTTCTGTTCTAGTCTATATAGGTTCTTATACCACGCTCAACACCGTGGCATTTGAGCACCTTCCAGCAGGGCATTAAGTAATCTGACTGACATCTGTCACGTTTGTTCTCTCTTTCTCTCCCCAGGGGGAGATGTATGTACAGTGGAGTGTCTTGTTTTGGATTATTTTTTAATGTTGCTATATTGCTATATGTTTAAGTTAGAGAAGGCAGGTCAAAGACATGCCCCTGGCACATGGAGTGGAGAAGGTGATGGTTTTTAGTTCCTGGGGGATTTTATTCAAATCTTGGACCAGCCCCAAAGAAAGTTCTGTCTCCCACACAGATGGGGTTTACCCTTATTGTAGATAGTTCCGTTGTGCCAGAGAAGTGAAGCTCTCACCCACAGTCTTCATCCTGGAGTCCTTTTCCAGTCTTCTGGAATGTCTCCCATCTTCCATGATTTTTCAAAGATAATTGCTAATGGCTCAGATATCTCCTCAGTCAGCTCCTTGAGTAATTACTTGGTCTATCCAGGGTATTTTCAGAATTCTTCTATAGCATGATAGCTCGAAGGATTGTAATGTCTGTATTATCGACTGTTTGAATGTCCATGTTTCACAGCTGTAATTCAACACAGAGCAAATGTACATTTTTAAGAGTCTGATTCAGATTTATTAGGGTTACCATATTTAAAAAAAACAAAAAGAGGACACTCCACGGGGCCCCGGCCCCGCCCCAACTCCGCCCCTTCCCCACCCCAACTCCGCCCCTTTCCCACCCTGGCTCCACCTAACTCCGCCCCTTCCCCAACATCCCCACCCCAACTCCGCCCCCTCCCCTGGACGCTCCACCCCCCTGCTCCTTCCCCTCCCCTGCTTCCCGCTAATCAAATGTTCGCGGGAAGCCTGAAACAGGCAGGCAGCAGGTAAGCTGGGGCTGGGGCGGTGGCGGGGGAGGCACGAGGAGGCGCAGCCCAGTCCGGCCCCGCCAGCCGAGCGGCTCTGGCTCCGGCGTCTCCGGCCCGGCTCGGCTCGGGCCCTGGGGTGCCGGCCCCGGTTCCGGCCGAGCGCGCCAGCCCCGGCGGCTCCAGCTCTGCTCGGGCCCTGGGGCACCGGCCCCGGCCGAGTGGCGCCGGCCGGCGGCCGAGCACCCCCAGCCCCGGTCCCAGCGGCTCCGGCCCGGCTTGGCTCGGGCCCCAGTTCTGGCCGAGCGGCTCCGGCCCGGCCCCGGCCACGTGGCGCCGGCCGGCGGCCGAGCACTGCCGGCCCCAGCAGCTCCAGCCCGGCTCCAAGCCCCACGACCCCTCCCTATTTTCCCGGACATGTCCGGCTTTTTGGAATTTCCTCCCGGATGGGGATTTGAGGACCAAAAAGCCGGACATGTCCGGGAAAAGCCGGACGTACGATAACCCTAGATTTATGTACCGTCTCATCAGACGTTTATGCTTCCAGAGTGTCTCTTTCGCTCTTGCTATTCCAGAGCTGGCTTCAGGATCCCGATCTTCCATGGGGATGCGCCCTAAGCAGCAATAATTTCTCATTACTGACCCGCCGTGTCGTTCACTGTGATCTTTTGTGGTTTCCCAGGATCCTTACAAACCAATTCTAGACCCTGTTCTGCCATTCATAATCTTCTCCATTAACTTCATCACACCTTCTTCTGAGCCAGCCTCATCCGCCACTCCCAATATGGCCGCCTGTTGGCGCTATCTCTCCTGAGCCTCTCCCAATATGGCCTCCCATTGCGCCCCTCTGGCCTCAGTCACGCCCATTGGCACCATCTCGCCTCTCCACTCCCAATATGGCCTCCCATTGGCTCCTTCTGACCTCAGCCACGCCCATTGGCACCATCTCGCCGCCTCACTCCCAATGTGGCCTCCCATTGGCCCCTTCTGGCCTCAGTCACTCCCAATCTGGCTTCCCATTGGCTCCATCTCACCTCAGCGGCTCTGCCGCGCCCAATGTGCCCTTCAATTATCTCCACTTAGCCACGCCCAGTCTGGCCGCCCAGTCGCTGCTCTGTGGTCTTTAGGGAAAGGAGCGTCCTTTCCTGTTCCGTCGCGGTGGCCTGTGGGATAGCGGCGGCCCGTGTCGCGGTTGTTGTCAGCGCCCAAGATGGCGGCGGCCGTAGTCGGTGTCTCCTTGAAGCGCAGCGTCCCCGGGGTGACCCTCTGGGCGGCCGCGCGGCAGGTGAGGGGGGCCCGGCGGGCAGTTACATCAGTGAGCGGGTCGGGGGCTGGGCCCGCGGGGGAGGGCTTTGGGGAGCTGCCGGGGGACTGTGGGGGGAAAGGGGGCGAGGGGGGTCTCTGAGTGGAGCAGGCCGGGGAGGGGCTCCCCTGGGCGGAGGGAATCCAGAGGTAAAGAGTCTCCTGGTGGTGCCCTGCCTGTCTCCTCCCAGCACCCTGCCCCCATCGCCCCACCGAGGGGTGGCTAGTGGGTAGGGGGGGCGCCGCGTCCCCCATCATTGCCCCACCGAGGGGTGGGTTGGGGGGCGCCGCGTCCCCCATCATTGCCCCACCGAGGGGTGGCTAGCGGGTCGGAGGGCGCCGCGTCCCCCATCATTGCCCCACCGAGGGGTGGCTAGCGGGTTGGGGGGCGCTGCGTCCCCCGTCATTGCCCCACCGAGGGGTGGCTAGCGGGTTTGGGGGGCGCCGGGTCCATGATCGGTCCCCTGTGGGCGGGGCTGGCGATTTGGGGGTGGGGCGCCAGCTCCCCCCTCATTGCCACCGATTTAGTGTCTGATTCTGGGCAAACCATTTTCCCTTTCAGTGCCTCAGTTTCTCTCTCTGTGAAATAGGGGTGGGTGTTGTGAGGCTGGATAGATTTGGGGGCCACTAGGGACACTTCAGTGTCTTAAAGTGACTTTGGTGACAGCTGTTCTGTTTGGCTTAAAATGAGTTTTTTGAGAGGCACGTGAATCATTTTGAAAGTCATCTAGATTGGTCATGGTCCTCTCTACCTATTTATCCCGAAACATATGAGTAAGTAATGGAAATCTAGATAGGCTACACCCTGTAGACTTTATATGTGGTGTTTACGCTAGCCAAAATTGGATCTGCAATTCTCCACTGATGTTAGCGGTGTTTGAAACTGTAGCAGGTATGTGGGAAGGGGGTAAGTATTATCTCTGTTTGTTTAATTATAAAATTCAAATGCTGAGGTTGACGCTTGTTGAAGGCAACACAGTAAGTCAGTGGTAGATCCTGGACTCCTGACTCCAGATACCTTGCTTTAATCACTAGGCAACAAAATAAATCTCTTCCCAACCCTACACGTGTTGTCTAGAAAAATACACAAAGGAATCTAAGGGGCTGTGTTGTCATTGTTTGAACGTAGGCCTGCCGTGGAGCACAGACAGCAGCTGCAGCAGCACCCGCTTCTCAAGCGGTAGCACCACGTATCAAAACATTTGCTATCTACAGATGGGATCCTGACAAGCCTGGGGACAAGCCGCACATGCAGACCTATGAAATTGATCTGAATAAGTGAGTAGGCATGTAAAATTATACGCATGCTGACCCCAGAGAGCTGCTCCACAGAGATGCCTTTTCATCTGTCAGCTTTGGACTGGCGTAAATCATTTAAAGCTCTGGATGTGGATTTAATTTAGCCACTCTGTAGCTGTTAATTAAAGGTTGTAACCGCACTATTAGTTTTACATGATCATTCAAGCTATGTTAGGATGATCCATTATTGCACAGACGTGTCTCGGTCATGTTATAACAAGGCTTGGTTTTGCCAGTGTAGATGGGACCAGATCGTGTTATCACCAGGTAAAGGTAGCCTGGTACAACCATGTAGTACAATTCCTTTAGCCTGATGGTAACACAGGGCCAGAACATGACAAGTAGAACTGTGTCCGGGGGAGTCCAACGCAGCTGTCTCTTAAGATGATTAAAAGGATTGTTCAATTTCAGAATGTACACGAGACCTTAAAATGTCCCCAAGCCATACCAGAAACACAAACACGTCCAAGGCTTTAGCATGTTTTGGAATACGTGATAAAGTTTCCATGTGCATTCCAAAGTGGAACCGTGCTGCATGAGCAGCTGGTGCTGGTATAGCGAGAGAAGGATCCAGCAGAAATGATGGAGGTTACATCAGCTCCTCTCAAAGTGAGCGTCTGTGCCTGCCGTTTATCACTTGGGTTTGCAGCTTGGGGTCGTATTAGAGATGCTCAAGTGGTAGCTGTGGCCAAGAGCACTTTTTCCCCTCTGCAGTTAGCAAGAAGTGTGCAGCCTTTTCTCGGGGATGTAGGAAGGAACCTTGGTTCAAACCCTGTGCCTCTGTTTCCTCAAGATCCATTGCATGCTACTTGAGGTCCATCTTAAGTCTATTCTGAAATTTTAAATTAATGCAGAATGTAGCCACGTGCTTATTAAAAAACATCTTGCAGAGAGAGCTGACTGTATTGCTGCTCTGTAGTCAGCACTGGCTTCTGACTAGTTTCTGGGTGGAGTTTTGTTTCTTATCTATTACATAAACCTTGAATGATTTGAGACCTGGCTATCTGAGACTGCCTCTTTCCTTATGTATTATCGCCTCATTTATGACTAATGAGGACACTCAAAACTCATAATGCCTTGATTTAAAGGGGAGGAGCCTTGTAGCAAGATATTTACAATGAAAGCCTCCCCACTGTCCAACCCAGCCAGAGTTATTGATCTTTGGGGCACAGTGCAAAACTCATCTGGGTTTTTTGTGGGCTTTTTTCCCCCCCTCGGGAATTTTGGTGGGGGTGTGAATTAAGGCACATGGGGTAATATCTGAGTTTTATTTGATTGGGTGATATATATTTTGTCACTTGGGATTGGCTTAGATGGTCAAGCTATTGTATTTAGAATTTTTATCATTCATATAATTTGATAGGCACTTCCTAATAGAAATATGAAGAACAAAAATTCCAGTTTTTGTAAGATCTGTGTTCTGTAGCAACAGGCATATAGGCCGATAGCTGGGGGATGCAGATACTGCTCCTCAAATAAGGAAATGAATCACTTTAGAATTTCAGCAGGAGCAAAGGGGGAGTTGTTGTAAACAAGGTCAGACAGTAACTTTATTTCCAGAATCTAAGAGGGTTTCACAAATGCGTGAGAAGAGTGGAAAGGAAAAAGTTGGGCTGTGGGGAATATGCAGGCTTATTAAAGTGACCGTTTTCCATTATAGGTGTGGGTCTATGGTACTTGATGCTCTGATCAAGATAAAAAATGAGATGGACTCCACTCTGACCTTCCGCAGATCATGTAGGGAAGGTGAGGTGCTCTTTTTTTTTTAAGTTAATTAATTAATCTGTTATTCTGAGGATCATTTGACACACTGAGTTCTGAGAAGATACTCATCTAAACCAAAGTGGATGATGAGAGTGAATATCCTATGTCCAGCAGAACATCTCAGGATAGACCTTAGTATGCTATATTGCCTCTGATGCTATTAATTACAGGGCACTTGACGTCTGTCAGGTTCAAGTGCTAGGCTCATTCACAGATCACAGTTATCAAATAATTTTGTTTCAATCTCAATACATCAGTCAAAATTATTGCTCCTGAGTTTTGTTTTGTTTGCTGGGAATGATTGAAGGATTTTTCAGTCTGTTTCCTCTTGACCAGGTTAAATGATTAGTGTTGGGGGGGAATCAACCTTGGTGATTCTAAAAGCCACTTCTATTGTGTACCTTTGTGTGTGCTAGAATGCAGGAGGGTAATTGGCCAAGAATTGTTTCTGGTTTTGCAAATATTTTATATACTAAAGGCCGGCAGGGACCACTGTGTTCATCTAGCCTGACCTCTTTTAGAATACAAGCCATAGGACTTCCCTGAATTAATTCTTGTTAGAATTAGAGCAGATCCTTTAGAAAAACATCCAATCCTGATTTTTAAAATGTCCAGTGATGGAAAATCCATCATAACCCTTGGTGAATTGTTCCAGTGGCTAATGGCCCTCACTGTTCCATATTTGCAAGTTATTTCTAGTCTGAATTGTCTAGCTTCAACTTCCAACCATTGTATCTTGTTATACCTGTGTCTGCTAGATTGAAGAGCCATCCCACTAATATCAAATTTCTGTTCCCCATGTAGGTAATTACAGACTTTAATCAAGTCATCCCTTAATCTACTCTTGGATAAATTAAGTAGATAGAAGTCTTTGAGTCTCACTATAAGGCTTCCCCCCCCCCCCCCCCCCAATCTTTCAGTCATTTTTGCGGCTGTTCTCTGAACCCTCTCCAATTTTTCAATGTTCTTCTTGAAATGTGGACACCAGCACTGGACAGAGTATTCCAGTAGCAGTCACACCAGTGTAAAATACAGGGGTGATATAACCTCTCTACTTGTAGTTTTAATATTCTCCTGTTTATACATCCAAGGATTACAGTAACCCTTTTAATCACAGTGTCGCACTAGGAGATCATGTGCAGCTGATTATCCATCATGACCCCCT
Organism: Terrapene triunguis; assembly: GCF_002925995.2. Taxonomy (NCBI): domain Eukaryota; kingdom Metazoa; phylum Chordata; order Testudines; family Emydidae; genus Terrapene; species Terrapene triunguis. The sequence goes on from NW_020665065.1 coordinate 16,639,351, forward strand.
AGTCTTTTTCAAAGTCCCTGCTTCCCAGAGTAGCCCTTTATCCTTTAAATGTGGCCTAGAGACTCTTGGTTCTTAGGTCATTGATCTGGCTGTATTGAAACACACACGTTGTTCTCCTGCGCCCAGCTTACCAAGTGATGCAGATCGCTCGATATCATTTACCTATTCTTGTCATTATTTACCATTCCACCAATCTTTGTGTAATCTACAAACTTTATTGGTTATCTCTTTTTCTTCCTGGTCTTTGATAAAAATATTGAATAGTATTGGGCCAAGAGACTGTCTCCTGTGGGACCCACTAGAAACACTCCCAGTCGATTGGTGATTTCCTATTCACAATTACTTTTTGAGACCTATCAGCTAGCCAGTTTTTAATCCATTTAATGAGTGCCATGTTGATTTTGTAGCTTGTCTGCTATCCAGCTTAGCTTCTCTTGCTCAGTCCCAGGGTGAGACGATAATTCTGTTGATAGTGTCAGTGTGCTGACTTGGGAACAGTTGTCCTATGAGGGCACAGGACAGAAAGATGGGTTGAAAGGGGCAGAGCCCTCATTTTTAATTCTTTATACAAGGTTGCAAATAAAAACCAGAAACGTGGAAGGGGAATAGATTTCTGTTTAGTCTCAAGTACTAGAATCTTTTCCCCAGAACTGTCTGAAAGACATCTTGTTTTAAATGTGGTTGCCCATTATTGACTCTGGATATCACAAGGAGGAATTTCACACTGTGCAGTTGCTTTCAGAATCTGGTATTGAGGAAACAAATACCTGAGAAGTGGTGCGTACTCTCAGTTCAGTTCCCTATGCATTTGGAAATAGTTGCTTTGAATATTTTTCTTTAAAAGTGTAACAGTCACGTATCTTGTTGGGCTGACCTAATATATGTCCTCTTCTGCCACAGACATTGTTTGCTCTCCAGTCCCTGTTGATAGCTTGCTGGGCTTTCAGAGGGAGTAGGAATTTCACACCAGATCCACCTAGTGGTCCAGCTAGTCCAGTATCCTGTCTAAAAGTGGCCAGTATCACATACTTCCACGGATAGTTCGAGAAACCCCATAATGGAATAAACAAAGGAAGCTCCTTAACCTGTTAGTTACTGGTTGGCTTATCCCCTAAAGCAGGGCTTTACGTCCCTTAAAATTTTTGTGTCCATATAAAAAGCGAATCCCTCTTTGGAATGCTAAATCTCTTCATCTCGGTGATATTTGGGACAGGTTCCTGTTACCAGTGCAGAAAAGTGTTTCCTTTTGTTAGGCTTAAAATGGTTGCCTTTCCGTTTCATTGGCTTTCCCATTGTTCTTCAATTGTGGAAAGATAAATAGCAGAATCCAATATACCTTCTGTATACCATTCATTATTTTACAATCTTCTGTCATGTCTCTTCTCTAAGCTACGCAGTCCCAATTTGTTTCAATCTTCTCCTTTATGGAAGTTCACTGTGCCTTCAGTCATTCTTTGGGTCACCCCTTCTATTTCTGCTACATCCCTTTAGGGTTGAAGTGACCAGTTCTGAACACTGTATTCCAGCTGAGGTTGTGTGATGGATTTTATATAAAGCTACTATAAACTTAATAGTTTCCATTCCATTCTTTGTAGAGCCTCAAATATCTTTTGCTTGCTTTTTTTTGAATACTGCTCCACATTTCACAGAAACTTCCAGGGAGCTGTCCACAGTTACACCCAGATCTATTTCCTGCATGGCTACAGCTTGGTAATTGGAAAGGGTAATCTGAACTACTCGTACACATGTGCATTACCTTTGTCAACCCTGAATTTGCCAGCTACTGCTGCAGACCCAACGTAGTCAACTCTTGATGGAAGTCTGATGGAGCCTGTTTCATTGTTACAGTGACACTTCTGGCTGGCACAAGAACTGCTTTGAATGAGATCCCAAGAGAATTCTGATCTTTCTTCTGGTAGAATAGTGATAACTACACTAGCTTTTAAGAAGACATTATGGCTGGGGGAAGGGGGTAGTTTGGGGCAATAAGCCCCCCCCCCCCTCCCCAGGAGAGTGAAAGGATACAAGTCAGATGCTCCATTGTCTCTTCTCTCCTTCTCAGGCATTTGTGGCTCCTGCGCTATGAACATCAATGGTGGGAACACCCTGGCCTGTACCAAAAGAATTGACACCAACCTTAGCAAGGTCTCCAAAATCTACCCTCTCCCCCACATGTACGTGGTAAAGGATCTCGTTCCGGTGAGTTTCTGTCTCTGTTGTGGTTTGTGGGACTAAGGATGACAGTGTTTCAGACTATACCTTAGTTTTCAGGGACGGCGCGGCACCCAGCTGAGAGATCATTCCAAAATTCATACCTTTATATAATGTCTTTCTAAAAACTTTTGTGACAGAACAATGAGAGCTGGGGCAGAGAGAGCTGAGGAACTGATTCCTGTAGCTTCATAGCCAATGGTTACACCTGTTACTGTTAAATAGGAAGTGGGAGGTTAAAGGGGCAAATGCAACACTTTCTGCCTGTATGTGTGTGCAGAACGTCTGATCTCTTGCTGGTACAAACCCTAGTAAATAGTCAGTAAAATATTTTTTGTCTTTTTGTTTGTTTAAACTCAGGACATGAGTAACTTCTACGCTCAGTACAAAGTCATTGAGCCTTACCTGAAGAAGAGGGATGAATCGAATCAGGGCAAAGAGCAGTATCTGCAGTCTATAGAAGATCGTGAGAAACTGGTTAATACTTATGTTTTATTCCAACCCGCCCCTCCCCCCCAGTGCTTTAATTTCATCCATATAAGAATTAGGTTAGATATGTTAAAATATCTGTCATCATGCGTAAGTCAGGGCTGTTCCTTAGAGGTAGGTGCAGAGTGGAATGTGGAATCATTTCACCATCCCTGCTAGAATCCTTTCAGAGATTTCCCTTATGTGGTGGGAATTGATTGGCTGGAATGTGGTGTAATGTTCTGTGTGTTTGTCTGCATGGGGAAACTAACTACATGGTGTTAGGTTTCAGAGTAGCAGCTGTGTTAGTCTGTATCCACAAAAAGAATCGGAGTACTTGTGGCACCTTAGAGACTAACAAATTTATTTGAGCATAAGCTTTTGTGGGCTACAGCCCACTTCATCAGATGTAGCCCACGAAAGCTTATGCTCAAATAAATTTGTTAGTCTCTAAGGTGCCACAAGTACTCCTGTTCTTTTTACATGGTGTTCGTTACCACAACTCATGGGTTGTATTCTAACGTGATGGAAAACAAGCAATATAGACAGGGACTTAAACATCAGATCAGTTGTCTGCACTGAGGTTTTGTCTTCACTGTCCAAGAAAAATGTTGTTGTTGTTTTTTATATCAAGATAACAACATGCATTAGATCTCTGCGATTTTTACAGCGATAGGAGACTAGGCTTTGTAGTTATTACCTCGAATAGCTTGGTGAGGTCAACTCTATACTCCCCCATCCAAGTTAGACCTCATCTGACTACATCATGGTAAAAACAACAGTGCCTTGTTTCCCCTCGGATTTTACAGGGAAATAGCTAATGCACGTTAGCTAGCTCAGCGTGAAAACACATGTTTTTGGCATTGTGGACATCGCCATGGTGTTAAGCCACAGTTAATATTGTATAAGGTACCTCGAGTCTTTGTTGGTGATGTTTTAACACACTTGTTTTCCCAGGTAAGTAAGCCCTTTGGGGGCTTTATACTGTTGACAGCTAGGATAGAAGACTGGAGGGCCTTTAAAGAGATTTGCCCACTGGAAGAGTTTTGAAGGGAAAAAGAAAACATTTTACATTGCCAGTAACTTTGTGTGTGTTTCCCCTTTACACACACCAACTGTAGCAAAATACAGGTTTTTCTCTTCACACCCCAGCCTGTCCAGATAGATCTTGCAGTCCAGTTATAGTTCTGTGCTAGGGACATTGGTCTGTTGCTATGGCCAATACCATGGTGTTGCAAATGCAATATCATTGCAGTATCAAGGAGGAACAGATGAGCTAGGTTGTCCAAAGGAATGAAAGAGGGCTTAGTTTGAACCGCAAACATTCTTTTTTTTTTTTTTTTTTTTAAACAAACAACCTAAGAAACTGTTTAAAAACATGTGAGAAGTAACAGGATATAACTTTCTAAAGGAATAGCTGAAAATGTCCAGGGTGAGTCTCAATTTACGAAGTGTTTCTGACGTATGAAGCCATCATATGACTGCTAAAAATGTACAGTAACAGCTGTGTTATCCAGCCTTGTACCAACTGGAAAGCTCTGTAAACCGGCATTTCTAATCTTCATAGAAAGTCCGGTTTATAGTCTGGTTGGCGCGGGGCTGGCAGGCTCCCTACCTGGCTCCGTGTGGCTCCCCAGAAGCGGCGACGTGTCCCTGCTGCTCCTAGGTGAAGGAACAGCCACAAGGGGTTTGGAGTGTGGGAAGGGGTGCAGGGCTGGGGGTTGGTGTGTGGGGTAGGGGTGCAGTGCTGGGGGTTGGAGTGTGGGAGGGGATGCGGTTCCCGGCCAATGGGAGCTGCGGAGCCAGTATTCAGCGCAAGGCAGGGGCAGCACGCAGAGCCGCCTGCCACGCCTCCACCTAAGAGCAACACTGACAGGTCGCCGCTTGCGGGGAGGTGCCCAAGGTGGGTGCCCCCAGATCAGGCACCCCAAAACCCCTCCCGTGCCCCTCCCCCTCCTGCACCCAAACTCCCTCTCTCTTAGTTAACTGGAATTTTTCACTTACCAGCACCCCCCATTTCCCCAACATGCCAGATAAAAAAGCTTTTACTGTACATTTTTTTTAACAAAACCCCAGAATTTCCCATCCGATGGTCTGAAAGTCTGGATTAGGGTATGGAAAAGATGCAAAGGAGCTAAATGTATGTTGGATGATTAAATTAAAAGTCCTGTTTTCCTTTTATAAAGTGGCATCCATTTGAAATCTCATCTGTTTAAAAAAAAAAAAAGAATTAAAGGTAGTTTCAGTTGCTATACAGTGCAGGAGTGTGATACTACCAATGTTTCTGGTTTTGCTGTTTTCTAAAAAAATTCTTACCTTGCTTTATGAAAACCCACAGAAAGTGAAACTGACCAGGCACAATGTGGTGTCAATGCACAAAGTAAACTGAAAAAAACAAAACCTTTTTCTCAAATCTCTTATTTCTTGTAATCTCAGGTATTACTACTAACTGGTAAAAGTTTTGAGACAGAAGCTAATTTCAGTTTGACTTTGTCCTTTTAAGTCTTCCAAAAATACATTGAAGCCTTTTCTCCTGTCATACAGCACTTTTGTCACAAACTCTGATTATCTTCTTGAAACTTAAGCTTCAGTTTTTTTAGGAAAATGTAGTTGAAGTATGGAAAGTGAGTTTCATATACTTTGTACATTTGGAAGGATTTCACTGCAGTACAACCCATCTCTTCTCTTGCAGCTTTGTTTTATTGCTCCTTTTCGCTGACCAATTTCTTCTTGTATTTTAATTCAAAACCTTCAGAATTGCAGTCCTCTACAAATAGGGTTCATTCTTTAAAAGGGGAGCCTAGGTAGAGTGTATCCCCAAGAAGCAATACTCAGAAATGAAGTCTAAATCGAATCAGGCAACACCCTTTAACTTGGGGGAGGGGGGACATGGAGGACCCTCTTACAAAAATGACCCTGTTACCTTTTTTTTCCGTACGTATCAGAGGATGCGTTGTGACTTAACTGTGCTCATCCATAGTCTACTCTTGAGAGTTCTACTATGAAATAATGGACTACAGTTGATGCATCCATGCTTTTCCTTACAAGCCCACTGGGGCCTGCTTGAAACACGCTCTTGGAAAACATTGTTTTCTCATCCACTTCTCCTACTCCCCCAGTGTTTTCACTGCACCCTCCCTCCACAAAAAACCCTGTTACAGTACAGCCAGAAGTAAAGGATCCCTGGTTTCCTGTTTCAAAGCACCAACTGACGGGAATCTCTCTCTACAAGTGCAGAAACTGGTCCTTTAGCACACCTTGCATAGGAACATATCGAAGTAGGAAGTCACAAGGGGGAAGAGGGTGGACAGGGAAGCACGTGTCACCTTTCAAAAGAATTGTTTCCTAGATAATGTCTTGCATTGCTGGCTGTCCTCTCTCCCATTTGTATTCAGGATGGGCTCTATGAGTGCATTCTATGTGCCTGCTGCAGTACCAGCTGCCCCAGTTACTGGTGGAACGGAGACAAATACCTGGGCCCTGCGGTGCTCATGCAGGTAAGAAGACAGTAACTGCTGTGGGGGTGGGGGCGCTGCAGTGTGATGGTGTTTGATAAAACAGGATTGTTGAGTTACTGTCTGGCACTTCCCCTTTTTCTGAAGCCAGTGGAAATGTGCAGCGTGGCACTATACATCCTTTTAAGGGGGTCTTGTTTACTCAGAGCTCAAGAGCAAGGGGGTTTAGTAATAACCTCAAATAGATTAAAATAAATAATTTTGGAAAGTCAGGAGCCCCACACAGGGATGCACCTCGCTCTAATCCTGTTTAATTCGGGGCTTTGGAGGGAAGCCCAGAGCTGGAGCACAGAGCAGCTCCGGAGCAGTGGAGCTGCAGGTTTTGGCCTGGAGCTGGAGTGGAGCCAGAGCACAGCTCCAAAGCCCTGGTTCAATTCCCCCCCAGTGAGTGTTGGTTATCCACTCTGAGCCCTGCTTGTTGTGGATAGTGTGGGCAAGTTGTAATACAGATGTTATGAAAGGCCTTGTGATACTACAGGGGTTAGGTAACAAGTGTTTTTCATTATCTAACAGCCTGAAAAGCAGTAAGGCACAAAAAGAAAGTATCCTGTTTTTCCACTGCTTACCAGAGACTGGCTTGCTCTTCTGGATGATACACATAGACTAATTGGGTCATGTTCTTTGCTGTCCTTTAGAGATTTTCCTTTTTTCTCACCCCAAAGAAGGGCACCGAACCCACTTCCTGGCTTGTTCCAAAAGATCAGTGGATCAATTTGTAGAGAGAGAGACTGAGCACAAGATAGAAAGTCAGGAATTCCCGAGTTCCAGTTCTGAGACTCTTCCTCTGTGACTATGGTCTTTTCTCTAATTTTTCTCCCTCAGTTTCCTTGCCTGTGATATTAAAATGCAAATACTTGCCTACCTCACATGGGTGTTCTGAGCAAATAACACTTTTTAAAGTCCCTTTTTATTTTATTTATTAATGGAGATATCCTATCTCCTAGAACTGGAAGGAACCTTGAAAGGTCATTGAGTCCAGCCCCCTGCCTTCTCTAGCAGGACTAAGTACTGATTTTGCCCCAGATCCCTAAGTGGCCCCCTCAAGGATTGAACTCACAACTCTGGGTTTAGCAGGCCAATGCTCAAACCACTGAGCTATCCCTCCCCCCTTGAAGAGGAAAAGTACTAAATAGTTTTTATTGCATCTTACCTGTCATGCTAATGCATTGAGCATATTGCACTGGCAGAGGAAGCAAATTAATCACTGTTCCATTGATGAAAGATCACATTAGGTATTGCAATGATTTCCAGATATTTTAACTAATTACTTATAGTCACAGTTGCACTCAAGATTTTAAAGAAGTAGTTGGATTTTTGCAGCATATTAAAGGAAGTGATTTAGACTCTGCACTGAAAGCCTTAAGTTAAATCATGCTTTTGATATGTATCTTTAATCAAATGCTTTTTTTCAAGTATAGAAGGATACAGCATGCCCAGTAACACTCTGCTTTTCAGGCATATCGCTGGATGATTGACTCCAGAGATGACTACACAGAAGAACGTCTGGCACAGCTTGAGGACCCATTTTCCCTCTACCGCTGTCATACCATCATGAACTGCACAAAAACTTGCCCCAAGGTATGTATCCCTCTGTGACAGCGTGTACCCCTATGTTCACCCCTTTTTCAAGACTATGATAAATTTCGTACAAAGTATGCCCTGTGAGGTATCATTTGAAAACTCATAATTTACTGATCATTATTGTTCTGGTAAAATATGTGTGGTGATGTTGTATGTAAAGTTATAGGATTCTGCTGTATGATATTACCAAAGGAATGTTCCAAGTCTGGGGAAGAGTCACAGACCAGTTCCCCAGAGAGACAAGTTTAGCCGATACCTCAGCCAGATGTCAGCAAGATCAAATGGACTATCACCTGGCTAAGTGGCCACCCTTTGGCAGGAAAGAGGATGTGGGCGAAAATCTACATCTTGACAAAGAAACAGCTGGGGGTTCTGTCCACACAGACTTTCCGTCTCCTGAACCTCAGCTGGAGATGATTCTCAAAGAGGAGAAAGAGCTATAAAAAGAGATAGGAGATGCCCCAAATTATCTGTTCCTCCTTTCTCTCTCTACCCATGGTTTCCACAACACCTGAAGAACAAATGAAACAGCTCTGGACTGGGGGGAGGGATCCTGACTGAAAGATTCAGGCTTTGTCTACACTGACAAGTGAAGGACAAAACTTTTGTCATTCAGAGGTGTTTAAAAAAAACACCACCACCCCCCGAAAGACACAAGTTTTGTTGACAACAAGCGCAGGTGTGAACAGCGCTTTGTCGGCAGGAGCGCTCTCCTGCCAAAAATGCTAACGCCACTCATTGAGGGTGGAAGTCTTGTTGGCAGGAGAGCTGTCTCCTGCCGACAAACAGCAGCTAAACTGCGCGCCTTTTAGCAGCACGGCTGTAGCGGCACAGCTGTGTCGCTAAAAGCTACGTAGTGTAGACGTAGCTTCAGTCATTACCTTCTTTCTGTAGTTTAATAAACGTGTCGTATTGTTTTATCTAGACCGGTGGTTCTCAACCTTTGCAAACTACTGTTCCTCTTTTCAGGAGTCTCAAGCTCAAGCACCCTGCCTGGGGCTCAAGCATTATCTTAGCCTCGTGGGGCCCCAGGCAGCTGCCGTGCTTGGCTCCCCCTAGTGCAGGCCCTGCACTTGCAACCCCCCCACCTCAACCTGTCATATGACCCCCAGGTTGAGAAACACTGATTTAACTGAATTGACATACCCCCTGGAAGACCTCGGTATACGCCCAGGAGTACACGTACTCCTGGTTGAGAACCACAGTGACCGGAGTCCCAGGGGAGCCAACCGAGGTCACTCAATCAGGGTGAACTGCAAAGAATGGGGCAGACCATCCCCAAAGCTGGTGGATATTCCAATACTTAGATTTACCAAGCCAGCACCAAACAGCTATATAACACCTCACTGGTTACCCAGAAGCCAACAACACAGTTCCCTTAAAGCGACCCAGCCTTAGGCCTCCACCCAGACACCCAAGTCAAATATGATGAGGATCACTGGAAATCTTATTCATCCTATAAAAAAGTTTTACCAATCCCAAAGGATCAGACACATCACCTCCCAGGTTAATGAATATTCCGGATCTTACCGAACTACATGCTTACAACCAATCCTTATTAACTAAACTAAAATTTATTAAAAAATAAGAGTATTGAGTCCACCCCCTGCCTTCACTAGCAGGACCAAGTACTGATTTTTGCCCCAGCTCCCTAAGTGGCCCCCTCAAGGATTGAACTCTCAACCCTGGGTTTAGCAGGCCAATGCTCAAACCACTGAGCTATCCCTCCCCCCCCCTTTTTTTTGAAAACAACAAAGAATTGCTTCTAATCAGATCCTATACAGCTGAAAGTCCCCTGCCTAGTAGGCATGAGGCAAATGCCTGCTCCAGGAGTACATAACTCTTGGAAGTAAGATTCTCAGGGATCCTCCATCTCTACAAGCGCGAATCACTAAAACTCAGTGCTTCTGTGCATATTAAATTGGGATTTCAAGTTACATTTATTGATGACTTCTACAGAATATAGGTAACCAGTTACATCTGGCGCTAGATCATCAGCTGATGTGAACTGATGTAGTTCCATTGAAGTCAGTGTTTATCTATACTAACAGAAGATTGTGTGTGTGCGTGCAGGTGTGAGAGAGAGAATTGTGTGGGCGTTATAATGAAGCAGCACATCATGGGTCTATGACTTATTAGTTAATAATCACCATGTTTCAACCCAGACACTGTAATCCTGGGTCTTCCCTTGATCATATCTGAATTCTCCATGATTAGCTGTCTGGCAGGGTGCTTGTGATTTTTTTTCCCCCTTTTATGTTGAGATTAAGCATACTCATTAAGTTAGGCAGCACGACAGGATTATATAAAGGCCTTTCACAGCATGAATGGTGGCTGTACAATACAACAAAAAATCCTTTGGAAAACTGAAAAGCCAGAAGCATGATGTTGTGTTAGAATCATTTTTGTGTTGTGGCCTGAAGTGCTTTTGCTTTCTATCCCTGAGGTCCCATTTAAGACGCGGCTCTTGCTTTTCTCCGAGTTTTTAAATAAAACATTAGGTTTTGTATCTTGACTCCAATGAAACTTATACAATGGCCCATCTTTATTAGGCAAGCTCCTGCCTTCGGAGCCCATGTGAAAATCCCTCCAAATGTACTGAGTACAGCTCTGCTCCAACTTTATCAAGAGATCTTATCTCTGAGCAGTTAGGTTTGTTGTCAGTCCCTTGAGTGGCTGCTTGTCAGGTCTTGCCATATTCAGACCAAAAGATAAAAGAAATCTTTTCGTTTCTTAAAATGACACAGGCTGGTGCTAACAAATATATATATTGTGGCCCAGGAAGGGGCTTCAAACATTTGAACCAAGGGCCCTTTTTGAAGATTTTAGCAGGGTCAGAATTGGCCACCTGTTGCGGAGAGGCAGCTACCTGCTGGATGTGTCCCCACTCACCCCACCCTGACTTGCCTCTTCTTCCCCCTCCCCCAGACATTGTTCCACTCCTTCCCTTGAAAGATGGAAGTGGGGGTGCAGTGACTTTGCATCTTCTCACATCATCGTATGCAGAGACATCCAGGACATTGCCTGTCTTGTCTGGGGCAGATCATAACTGAGTGGCTCCCCTGTGCACCATATCATGCGAACAATCAAAAGGAGACACCATACTGGGGCTTGCCATGGGAGCAGGTGGACACTATCTTTATTTTTCAGAATGAGAAGGGGTGGATTTTGCAGCCCACACTTTGCCAACTTGTGGGGCCGGCATGGCTGTGAGCTTACAGCACCGACCCACGTTAATGTAAAGGAAACTCTTATCAAGTGTAGTGTTAATTTCTCTGTCCGCTAACTGTTACGCTTTGTCTTTGTAGGGATTGAACCCTGGAAAAGCAATTGCCGAAATCAAGAAAATGATGGCAACTTACAAAGAGAAGGCGGTCAGCGCATAATTCTGTTTCTTAATAATAGGCGTAAAACGCACATACTGTAGCTGAACGTAATTTATATCTGATTTAGAAAGAGGGTTCCAACAGGGACTCATGTTTTCCAGAGCGATGCATGTACAATAAATACTGTAAAGAACAAATAAGAGCTCCTACTTTATTAATATAATTGAACCAACTTCTGTCTCCCCTGTGCCTCCTGGATGAATTTGTAAATTCCAGCTGAAGTCTGAAATTGGTTGACCTCTGGTGTGTGCAGGTTACAGGACTGCTACACCTCAGACTTTACTCCAGGATTCTGGAACTGGATATGGGGAAGTTGTCTGTTTCCACGTTGGCACTACAGCAAAGTAGTAACCCGAAGACAATAATTCATCTAATAGCGTTCGTTCAAATATAGCCATAGCTGAGGGTAAAGGTATGGGAGAAGCTTTCAAGTAAGGTGTGTGATCCAACCAGCGCAACAAATTCAGCGATTGAATCCTGGTCACATGCTGCCTGAGGCAAGTTGCGCATGTGCTAAGAAGTCCGTACCAGATGCTTCAGAATGCAAGAAACCCTGTAATGCCAAACTGTGGAATAACCTACTTATACTGGAATGTTATTTATTCCCCTGTTACTTACTAGTTTGCCCTGAAGCATGAGGCATTACATCCCTCTTGAAGCATACTTATATCTAATGTAAACCTGGGTGTTCTTATCCATGTAACTATCTGCTCCTTTTTTGAATACTTAGAACTCTGGGGTGCTCTCAGATCTTGTGGCAAGGAGTTCCATAGGTTGGCTATCGATGGTGCTTAAATCAATTTTCAATTTGCTTCCTTTTCAGTCTCATTGAGCGCCCCCATGTGCTACATATTTCACTCAGTTGCAGCTGACCTGTGGTTAATAGTTCTTGAAAGCCATCAGCACTGGTTAACACCATAATAGGATACAGATCCACAAGACTCCATGTGCAAATATTTTAATGGCTTTCAGCTAACTCCAGGCACATGTCCCCTTTAACTTATTGTAATAGAATACAGACATCTCATCTTCCCTTCCGCAAAATCTGATAATCTCTCCCATCTATGGGAAGAATTTAGTTTCCTTATGAATAATTTGATACCTTATAAAGATGCATGCTCTATGCTCCCTATATCTAAGAGGCAGAGCAGCGTCTGAGTAGTTGTTCATATCTTCATCCCATACTGTTCCTGGAGCCAAACGAATAATCTCATCTTAAATTCTGGTGAAATTTATCAGTTGGAAAGTTTAAAAGCCAACTAAGTATAGCTTGATTTAAACAACAAAGGGAAACTATAGAGTCCTAGAGTTTAAAACCCATCATCTACGCTGACCTCCTGTGTATCACAGGCCACCCACCCTGCACCCCACACTGAACCCAGCAACTGAAATTAGACCAAAGTATCACAGCCCACAGAAAACTAGACTGTTTTGTGCCACAGGCTGAGAATAGGAAGGACCAAGGTGCACCAGTGCCCAAGGCCCCTGTAGTGATGGGAAAATTATTAAGTGAGATACACCCAGGTAATCCTAGCAAGTGACCTGCATCCATATGCTGCAGAGGAAGGTGAAAAATCTCTGAGGTCACTGGGGGAAATTCCTGCCCCCACCTATGGTGATCGATTAGATCCTGAGCACTTGAGCAAGAACCAGCCAGCCAAGCACCTGAGAGAGAAAATGCTGGGTGCCACCTCAAAGCCCTGCCCCATCCCATCCAATGTCCCATTTAAAGTCATGGCCATCCCTGATGCTTCAGAGGAAGGAGATTTAAAAAAATAACAGAATACTTGGGGGGGAATCCCTTCCTGACCCCTGTAGGTGGCCAGCTTCAACCCTGAAGCATGAGCTTTTTGGATAATAAGGTATACACTAGAAATGAGCCTCCTAGCTGGTGAGCCTGCCCCCTACCACCAGATATAACTAGAAGATGAGAAATAAAATCCCAGGGAGGGAGAGGAATTGTTTATGGTGCCCATGAGGTATAATTAGGATTAATTGCCCCAAGGAGAAGGTCAGTTCTCATAAAGGATAGTCTACAAGGGGAGATGGTGGAAGCCTCAGTGAGTCATTTAAAACCAGGCTTCATGCCACACTGGGCAAACAGTGAGCAGAACCATCCTGCATTGGCTGAGCAGAATGGACTAGATCAGTGGTCTCCAAAGTGGGGTGCACAAGAGGATCCTTCAGGGTGCACAGCAGGAGGAGCGCCGCCGGAGCAGCGCCGCTTCGGCAGTATGGGCGGCTTTTTGTTTGCTTGTTTTTTGCTTGGGGCGGCAAAAATGGTAGAGCCGGCCCTGCGGCGCGGCAGGGGGTGCATGCTCATCATTTTTTACCGATAGGGGGTGCGTGATCAAAAAAGTTTGGAGACCACTGGACTAGATAATAACCTACTAGGCCCTTTTCTCATTCAGAAGAGTGGCATGGTCAGCGTAAAAGGGCATCACAGAGACTAAGGCCTGGTCTACACTACGACTTTAATTCGGATTTAGCTGCGTTAATCCGAATTAACCCTTCACCCGTCCACACTACAGAGCCAGTTAATTCGAATTAAAGGGCACTTAAAATCGATTTCTGTACTCCACCTCGACGAGCGGAGTAGTGCCTAAATCGATTTTGTTAATTCGAATTAGGGTTAGTGTGGCCGCACACCACCGAATTACTGTGGTTAAAGTAATGGAGTAGTGTGGCCGCACACCACCGAATTAATGTGGTTAAAAACCGAATTAATGTGCTTAGTGTGGCCGCGCACAATCGAATTTATACAACCTGTTTCCCAAATTCGAATTATCTAAATTCGGATTAATCCTGTAGTGTAGACATACCCTAACTAGGTGGATCACAGAAGAGAAAGAGAGCGTGTGTTACATAGATACAGGGGTATAGATAGTGTGTGTAGAAGGAGCGGAAGCCAGGAATTGACTTCGGCTCTGCCACAGAAGTGGGTTACACCCTGCGTAACCTTGGGCAAGCCCATTCCTCTGTGCGTGCCTCAGTTTCTCATCTGTAAACCGGGGGTGCTGGTGTGTGTGTAATACCCTGGGAAACCCTCCCAGCGTTACCTGGGCAGCCCTGCTGCAGGCGGGCTCTTACCAGGGCTGGGACTGGGAGACCTTCCGCATGTCATGATCTGGGGGTGTCGTGGCAGCTGCCCGGGGGTCCTGGGTCAAGGCAGGGCCCTGGCACCAGAGGAAGCCGGGTTTGCCATGTACCCCGGAGCCCCCGGCTGGACACAGCTCCCCCACTGCAGCTCCCCCTTGCCCTGCAGCGTGGGGAGCTCAGCCTGGGCAGAGAGAAACTACAACTCCCAGCCGCCCCTGCGCGGCCCCGCCCCGCCGCCCCGCCCCGCCCGCGGCGGCTCCTTTGTGTCTCCGAAGCAGAGAGCGAGGCTGGCCGCGGCCGGGGCGGCGCGCGCGTTCGGCTCCCGGGGGGCGCCGGGTGCTGCTGCTGCTGCGCGCGCGCGGCCATGAGCGCAGGTGAGCGGGAGCCCGGGTGTCCCTGCAAGCGGCGGGGCCGTGCACGGGACGCCCCGAGGCCAGGCGGGGCTGCTGCATGCGGGGCGCGCTGGAGGCAGCGCTTCGCCCTGCCCGGCTCTGGCTGCGAGGCGGGAGCTCCGCCGCCGGGGGAGGGAGTTGCGCTGGCCCCAGCTGGGGTAAGAGCCTGGGCGCTGCCGCCCTGCGCCGCCCTGACAAGGGTGCTGGAGCCAGCAGGCTCTTGGGGCGCAGCTGGTGGGACGCTCCTGGGGAGGGGGGGGGGTAACATCCTACTGGGAGCATTGCGGGGCGGGGACATGAATAACCTCCGAGCGATGCGAGTCCGTTCCGAGTCTCTGCTCCCAGCCCTTCCTGCCCCACCTCCTGGGGGGCTTGGCTGGGTTGGTTGGGTGGCGGTTGACGTGCAAACAGTTGGGAGCCTTTGGGAACAAGCTGTATCTCCACCCGCCAAAGAGGAGAATCCGTTTCATTCACACACACGTGCCCCCCCTTCTCCCCCAGGCTCTGGCAGTCTGTCCTTTGAATGATCTACTTGTCTGTCCTTCTTTCCCCCCGGCTTTCTTCAGTGATATTCGGAATGGTGTTTTAGACCCTGATTCAGGAAAGCATCACTGTTAAAGACAACACTTCAGCATGTGCCTAACTTTAAGCACATACTGAAGTGCTGGCCCCCATTTTGGCTGACTCACTGGGGAGTGAATCATAGATTATTAGGGTTGGAAGGGACCTCAGGAGATCATCTAGTCCAACCCCCTGCTCAAAGCAGGATCAATCCCCAACTAAATCCCCAAATGGCCCCCTCAAGGATTGAACTCACAACCCTGGGTTTAGTAGGCCAATGCTCAAACCACTGAGCTATATCATTTGGGCATGCCCGGGGTTAACACACCGGCCCTCTCAGGCGCGCAGGCTGCTTTGCGGGGCAGGAGGACTCATGCCACAGCGTTACCACGTCCCGGAGAGGGCACGCACCTGCTTGGTTTCAAGTATCAGGGGGTAGCCGTGTTAGTCTGTATCTACAAAAACAACAAGGAGTCCGGTGGCACCTTAAAGACTAACAGATTTATTTGGGCATAAGCTTTCGTGAGTAAAAACCTCACTTCACGAAAGCTTATGCCCAAATAAATCTGTTAGTCTTTGGGTATGTCTACACTACGGGATTAATCCGAATTTAGATAATTCGAATTTGGGAAACAGGTTGTATAAATTTGATTGTGCGCGGCCACACTAAGCACATTAATTTGGTTTTTAACCACATTAATTCGGTGGTGTGCGGCCACACTACCCCATTAATTTAAACACAGTAATTCGGTGGTGTGCGGCCACACTAACCCTAATTCGAATTAACAAAATCGATTTAGGCGCTACTCCGCTCGTCGAGGTGGAGTACAGAAATCGATTTTAAGTGCCCTTTAATTCGAATTAACTGGCTCTGTAGTGTGGACGGGTGAAGGGTTAATTCGGATTAACGCAGCTAAATCCGAATTAAAGTCGTAGTGTAGACCAGGCCTTTAAGGTGCCACCAGACTCCTTGTTGTTTCTGCTTGGTTTGCGTTTCTGGGGCTGCTCCACTCAACAGCCCTCCCTTGCCAAACGGGGGAGCAGGGAACGGTCAGGTGCCTTGGGCTGAGCTGAGTCTCCCACACTTCTCTGAGCAGCAAAGTTATTTCCCGGGGACTGTCTTGTCCCATCCCTTGCGTGTCTTAGTTATGGCTTAGAGCCTTCCTATCCCTTTACAATCACACACTGACCCTGGGGCTGCTACCGAAGTCACTTAGGCACCAAACTGACATTAGGAAAGTCTTGATGTATTTTTAGCTGGGTTTGAATATGCGTTCCCGGCTCCTGGAGGGAAAGGGTGGCCAGTCAGCCCGCCAGGGATCTAGAGAGCGTTCTGCAGCAGGTCCTTAGATGACAACCTAGGATCTTCCACCCTGGAGTCTCTCTTCTCGAGTTGGAAACTGCTACTGAGAGCAAAAGGGGAGGTGGCAGCTGAGTCCTAGAGCTGTGACCCTTGCTGGGCGGTTTAGCACTTACTGTTTAAACTAGTGGATCTCGTGGCATGGAGGTGACCCCAGCGCACCGTTTGTGATCAGGCGCAGCACTGCTGGTGAGCTGCTGCCTCAGTTTCCCCTCACCCAGGGTATAAACAAGTCCAAGCAGCCCTTTCTAGTAGTAAAGAGCACCCTCTTTGGAAGGTGTTGTTTAGTTAACCAAAAAGGACAACAGGGAAACGAACAAAAGCTTCAGTCAGCTACTCCATCAGGAATTCCCGGCCGTTTGATCGGGGCGTGAGAGTGCTCCAGGGCTAGTGGGGTGAGATAAGACTGAATTCCCTGCCTGGAGCTTGGGCCTCTGCTGGGCGTTGGGCCGGATGCCAGTCTTCCCCAGACAGTGCACTGCTGTTTACTGAGCTCTCCAGGACATCCCACACCCAGTTCATTCTCCTGGGCTGCTCCAGTGCCTTGCCTGGCAGCCTGTGTTCTGGGCCTGTTCCTCTGTCTGTGAGCCTCGCTCTCCAGGGAGATACCCCTGGGAGCAGTTGCAGGCTTCCAGCCTGAGCCCTCCTAAGCCTTTATTAGGCCCAGACGCTCATTACCTAATTAACTGCCACCCAGCTATGTAGGCAAGTAGCCCCAGGGGGATCTGGGTTGGCTCATTCTCCTTAGTGGAGTCTGTGGTACGTAGGCTGACCTCCCAACGCGCATGGCAGGAGGCAATCTAGCTATAACTGGTCCAGGAAGGTGGGTTCTAACACTTAGTCTACACTTAAGTTTAGCTATTTCATTTGGGGTCTGACTTTTGTATCTCTGACGTAGCCGTACCGGTGTAAGCCCGAGTGTGAACATGGCGATGTTGGTATAACTGACATCGCTTGGGCCGGGTGTATGCAACAGACTCTTGCTGGAGTAAGTTCTACTAGCCAACGTGCAGTTTTGTCAGCATGTGCTGCATCCACACTCTGCCGATACAGGATATTGGTATAGCTATACTGGCAAAGCCTTCCCCGTGCAGCCCTGGTTTTATGCCAGTCTCCCAAACTGGCATAAGCTGTACCCGTATAAGCGCTCATAACTATATAACTGAATCCTTGCTCAGAGGGGTTTGCTGGTTTAACTATTAACTACCCTGAGAGAATTATACTGGACAAAACCTTCCTAGTGTGGACAAGGCTTACCCAGTTGGATACACTGCAGCCGCAGGCTTTAGGAATGCTGAAGAAAACAGATTTGGTTTTGTTGCTTTCAGTTTTAAAGGGCCACTGCCAACTTTATTATTTATTTATTTGCTAGTTTTAAAAAAATTCCAGTATCTGACAGAATCCTCCAATAAATAGTAAGTCCTGGAACTTTTTAAACATGCTCTTCAACGAGAGAGAAATTGTTCAGCTAAGGCCCTGATCCTGCAAAGACTTGCATGCTGGACCGTAAGCACCTGCATAAGGCTTTCCGGATGGTGGCCTGAGTAGACAGGAAGCAGTGAAACTGATGATAAAGTTCTGTTGAATGCACTGAGGTAACAGCCTGGAAACAAATCAAATCAGTTTCATAGATTTTTTTTTTTTCTCATTATGATCTTGTAGTCTGACTTCCTCCATAACCTAGGCCAGAGAATTTACTCCGTGAAATTAAAGGTGTCCCCTTAAAAGCTGAATTTTCTTATGCTAATCAGGGATGCATTGATAATATCTGATAAATGACCTCTGGATCAGGGAGCCTTTTTACTTCTGTTACACTGGAAACATCCACTGCGTTTTACATAAATGTACAGAAAACAGGGGTTCCTGCCCAAAGCGGAGCTGGTACCCAGGGTCAGATTGGATGCACCATTCTGCAAAAACTCCTACCTGGAGGTCATGAACCTCAGTCAGAATTTCCTCTTTGCAAGAGGAATCAAAACCAATAATGAACCTAAAGTTCCCTTTGGAGAAGTTTCATGTGCTGCATAGAAAACAGCTGGTCAGGGTTATTCTTGGGTTCCGCCCGCCGCCCCACTCCTTATACCAACTGACTTTGGCAGAACTGAAATCTTGTAATGAGAAAGGAAATGGTCACCCAAAATGTACTACCTCTGTACTTCATAATGGGTTTCAGTTCTTAGCTTCCGCGTAGCACATCACAACAATGATGTGAGAAGGTAAATGATTTGCATAGATGCCTGTAGTCTTTATGGTAACAGACTGTGTGCATTAATATTGTTATAAGAAAGGGACACAGTGAGCGGGAATTTGTCTTTCTGCTGTTCTAAATGAGCCAGTCAAATGCGCTTTGAGTGAATAAACCACTAAGTGCTGGTGAGACCCCGAAGGTTCCCCACAATTACATTAATCCAGTCAAGACTCTGGTGAATCAAGGAATGTGCCTTGTAAGTGATTGGGATGAATTTGCTGCTCCTGGGAAAGAGAGAAGCTGATAGCAATGGCGGGGACCAGCCTTACTAATGACAGGTCCTCTATAAACTTCCCAAGTGGTGCTTGACCAGTGCATCTCAGTGCTGAGCGGCAGTGCCCAGTGTAGGATGTGAATACAGGGCGCTCTGGGTCGCAAGCGGGTATCAGCATGTTCTGAAAATCCAGGCCTCCTTCAAGGTGTCTAAACTTGGGATCCAGAATTCTTAGTCTTGGAAATCTTGGCTGTAGACAAGTTGAGGTGTAGGGGCTGTTCTTGGATGTTTGTCTGCGTGTTACTCAGAACATCTGCAGTAGGGAACACGTGTATCTACAGCACAATCTCTAGCGCGTGGTCCAGCGGTTAGGGCAGTATTTGGGAGACCTGGATTCGAGTCCCTGCTCTGCCACAAACTATCTGGGTGACCTTGGGCAAGTCATTTAGTCTCTTTGTGGCTCAGTTCCCCCTCTGTGCAATGGGGATAATAACTGTGCCTTGCCTCACAGGGGTAGTGTGAGAACAAATATATTAAAGACTGAGGCACCCACATCCAGTGGTGATGGGTGCCTTATCCCTTAGCTAGCTAGAACATGCTGGATCATTCTAATGGAGGTGGGGAAAGGTCTTGTTTTAGCTGGTGAAACTGAGGGAGGAACCTAGGTTTCAGCTCAACCAGCCAAATTGAGGGATAACTCCAACTTGCCCTGTTTGCACTAAGATTCTACAGCGTGAGAGAAATCATGGTGCAACCCCCCTCACTTTCCCTAGGGTGGACCAGGCCATTGAGTTGTCTGTTTCAGAGGGAGGAAGCGACTGGTTCCTGCATGGCTCAGATGCAGGATCACAGTCCTGGTATTGACGTCCTCCTATTCGAGCTGATGGCTGTGTGACGTACAACAAGACCGGCAGGTGTCTTTCTGCAGCAGATGCATGGATGTAGTGGGCCCCGGGGATGAAAGGAAACGGCTCACGCGTCGTCATTGTCCTTGTGTTCGTCCCGAATGTACGTGTTCTAAACAGCGTGGTGAATTTTGACCTCCGGCTTGATTGCTGTAGCTTTCTGTATCGAAGAGTGAAGCCAAATGGCCTGGGAAAAGCTTGAACTGGTACAAAGCTCAGCAGATCAGCTGGTTAACAGTGCTGTGAATTCATTTCCTACCCCCCCCCCTCCCCCCCGTGCTCTGCTTCTGCACTGACTGCCCGCTATACACAGAGTCCACGTCAGGGTCTTTGTCCTAATAGCCAAAGCCCTCCTTTGGGTCTGGCCAAGGCGCTCACTCTGCAACCAAGACACCCACGTTCCACTGGAACAATGAAACTGATTGTGGAGCTGCACGGGGCAGTACTTGCCCCTTGAAGCTGTTGTTTCAGGCTCTCTCCAGACTCTGGCATCAGGTATGCTTGGTTTGTGTTTTCAAGGTTTTCTTCTCGCCATAAGGGTGAGAGTTGAGATTCGGGAGCACAAAGGAATGAAATACACAGGGTCCTGGCCTTGAGCATATGCAGTAGCCCCCAGATCTGTTGCAGAGGGGGAGGATAATGTTCAGCCCTGCCCTGCAGGTAATGGTGGTGTTGATTCAGAAGGGGGGCGCTCGACCTCTGAATCAGTACTGAGCCAGTGCCTCAGTGCAGGGCTGGTGGGCTCTGCTGTAGGACCCATCTTTGGGATAATGCATAGACGAGGTCCCAACCACTTGTGTTTGTCTGAGATCCCACAGCCCTCTCCTCTCAAGAATTGGCTGAATTGCATCTCTGGTTACTGCATTCTGGGTGATACCTAAACTTCCCCTTTAATTTTAGCTGGTTAAGATATTCCTCACTCCTCCCACAATGTATGTGGCTGGTTAAAACCAGGCCATGTTCCAGCTGTGAGCTGACATGATAGAGCTGCATCTTGGCTCTGGATCTTGCAAATACAGTAGAAGAGATTATCCCTACTTGACCAGCAGGAGAGAAATGGTCTTTAAGGCCGTGCCACCAGCTGCCCCATCTTGCCATGCCACCTAACCCAGTACTTCTGTTTGAATAACCCTTCCTATCACCCTACAGCTGAGGATCTCCAAGCACTTGGCAAACATGAATGGATTAAAGCCTCCCGCCTCCAAGACAAGTATTACCCTCCCCCCTTCTGTAAAATAGGGATATCTCTCAGTGCCTCGGAGGCATTAAAGGTCAGGCAGGAAGCTTGTGTTCGAGTTGGGAACAGAGCCCAGATCTCTTGATTTGCAGCCCTGGGGCTTTAACCACGCAGGCATTCGCCCTCCCTCCCTCCCTCCTCCCCGCTTATGAGAAGAGGCAGCTCTTCCCAGGGCTCTAGAGCTGGGTTGCCGTTGGAAAGCCCCAGGGCCAAGCCCAGCCCGAGGAGTGTGCTGAGCCTACAGCTGCAGGGCGCTCCGAGCTCGTGGCAGTGGGCATGCTCTGTTGGGACTTCCCTTCCGCAGTGGCACTGCAACTCTCCCACCCCCACCAAACAGGACCTGAACTGCCTCCTGCGTGCCAGCCCTGCCTATTGCCCCTCCTTTAATGGGAAATCGTCCCCCCCCCTTCCTGCTAAACAACTCCCGTGTGCCTGACCCGCGCCCGGGTGCACTGCGTGGGCCACGCACGACCGGAGCCCCTGGGGGGACTTGGCGTGTCTTAGCCCCGGCCCGCCTTTGGGCGGGTCGTGGAAGAACAAGAAAGAAGCCCGAGAACTAAGCTGCCGAGGAGCAGGTTCTCTGGATCCAGCCCCCCGTGTGCTCCTGCAGACATGCCTCCCCGGCCTGGCAGCCGTTTTGCAGGCCGTGCTACATGGAAATCATGAGATCAGCAAACAAAAGGACCCCGGTTTATTTTTAAGGAAGGCTTTAAAAAAAAAAAAAGTCCAGTTGCAACGTCCCGAGTTTCCAGTATTGACCAACGCAGAACGGTGTCTCGGCCGCGCGCCGTACATTCTCCTGCTCAGTCCTTGATGCAAGAGCAAAAGGGAAGTAAGTTACAGGCAGAAGGTCACGTGTGGAAACCCCAAGCAACTGTGGGCCGTTTGTGAAACATCCCTAAGTAACAGCAGCTGCTTCTGTTAAAGTGCCGGCTCCGTCCGCAGCTGTTCTTGGGGCTGGCAGATGTGCGGTTCCTTGAGTCCGGGTCCATGTGACGCCTAACCAGTTATTCCTTCCAAAGGATCTAAATATCCTCAGTCAGCCTTGTCTGAGGCTCATTTGCTTGTGAAATATCTGTCGGGGAGGTTCCTGCAAAGTGTCTCTGGAGCCTTCAGAATCCTGGGCTATGTGTTACCGGACCCTGGCCACTCCGCTGCTTCCATCATTACCCATAAGCCTTTGCTCTGATCAGCTGATGCTAGTC
The DNA here is from genome assembly GCF_002925995.2 of Terrapene triunguis. Classification (NCBI taxonomy): domain Eukaryota; kingdom Metazoa; phylum Chordata; order Testudines; family Emydidae; genus Terrapene; species Terrapene triunguis. The sequence goes on from NW_020665065.1 coordinate 16,661,733, forward strand.
TCCTTGTCTTGCCTGTACCTAACTAAGGCCCACAGCCAGAGGCTTGGGGGTGTTGATCAAGGTGGAGGGCTCTAGGTTCTGGCAGTGGTAATTCAACACTTCCCTTTGCCTAGCATTGGGCAATCTGCTTTGAAGCGCCCCCTGCCCAGGAATCCGGAGTCCAGGACTTGCGGAGTTAAACCTTTTACCCTCATCTCCTGCACTAATTAACTCAAGGGGAGTTTCTCCTCACTCCAGGCCTGGCCCTGGTTGGTGACTAGGTGATCTAAAGAGCCACCCAGTGCGAACAAGAGCTCAAGGTGGGATGAGTCTGGCTCAATATCGTTAAGCTCCTGCAGCTATAACGAGGGCGATGCTCTGATCCTTTCTAATCCAGAGGCACTAGACTGATTGTGTAGCTACACCAAGTCTGGAGGCATCATGGGGCCTAGTCTCCTTAAGACCGACGTGCTGTCCTTGACTTTAAGGATCTGCGGGACGATTGGGGTGAGACCCAGATACAGCCTGGTCCTGTTTTATTGGTAGAGTTGGGTGCTGAACCAGGGCCAGGACAGCTGGGATTTCCAAAGGGATGTAGGGGAATTAGGCACCCAAGTCCTATTGCTTTCTTCTTCTGCCCAAGGTGTTCGGGGACAGGGTTTAAAGTCGTGTCTGCGCAGCAAAGCAGAACTAACCAGCGTGGCGAAGGTGGTGTTTTCAGCCTTGTCTGCGCTAGGGGATTCTTACAACAATTCCCCGCCGTTGTTATCTCAGAAGCTGCCGCAAGATAGGGTGCTCGTTGAGTAATACACGGCGTGGGCTTTTTTCATAGTCCAAGCTGCCCAGTAGAGGGCACCCTTCTTCTGAAACAGATTGTAATCAGAGGGCTCGTGCTGTGTGACCCACGAAAAGGAATGGGAGGGGGGCGAAAGAGCCTCTTTGCTGTCCAGGCAGGCTGCCCACGCTGGGTTACAAAGCGGGTAGGGAAAGCGGGCTGCACCCGGCACAGGAGTAATGAGTGGGTGGAGCCTTCGCTCCACCTACTCCGCATAGCAGTCCCTGCAGCAGAGCTGGTGTGGAGTGGGACGTGAGCAGTGCGGGGGAAAGGAGGGACACGGCTTAGTACCCCCCACTCCAGAGCAAGTGGAAAGCAGACACCGAACGATTATTTGTATTGCAGTAGGGCCCAGGAGCACTAGCCACGGAGCAGGCCCCCGTTGTGCTAGGCGCTGTACGAACACAGAACAAAACGACGCTGCCTGCCCCAAAGAGCTGACCGGCTTGTGACCGAGTCTCCTGGGCCAGTCCAGCTGCATGCTGCCCTTTGCGCTGGGCAGATTGCAGCATTACTATCCCCAAACAATTGTCAGTAGCGGTCAGTTTATTCCTCCACCCACGGCGGCCAGGAACACTAAATTCCATGTTAAGTCAGACAGCAAAAGGGAGAGTTAAACATTTGCTGGGTCGCCCGTATCAGCCACAGCCATCCTCTTTGGACTGTTCCTTACCTGATAAGGAGACGGGAATATGCTAAAGTAACTTTATTGCTTTTTATCTCTGCTCCTGCCTTGGTTAGGTTTGAAAACAAGGGAGTGTTTGGGCTTTATGAACTTCCTGCTAGCGCAAAGATCTGTCCACTAGTCCCACGTGGGAAGTAAACAGCCGTGTCTGTCAGATGTTCCCATACCCTGGTTCCAGCCAAGGTGTACAAATGTAGCTAGGAAGCAATTAGGCAACAGAGCTGAAATTGACAAGCCTGCTGGTAGAGAAATACTTCCCCACCACCACCCCGAAGTACTGCTGGAAATCATGGGCCCCCCGCGAGTGTCTGAGCACCTCGCCAGCCATCACTCTCATTCTTTTACAACACCCCCGTGTGAGATGGGAGTTTTATTATCCCCATTTTACAGAAATGGAGAGCGTAGGGGCCAGATTTGTAAAGGTATTTAGGCGCCTAGTTCCCATTGATTTCCATGGGCGTTAGGCGCCTCCGTATCTTTAAAAATTTGGCCCTCAGTGACTTGCCAGAGGTCACAGGAGAACTCAGTGGCAGAGCCGGGACCTGAATCCAGATCTCGCATCCCGCCCCGCCCCCAGGTCTGGTGCTGTAACCCGACAGCCCCGCTTTCCTCCTTGTTCCTTTGACTCAGAAACACAGGCCTCTTCCAGCTATGCTAAGGCAGCGTTTCTGGTAAGTCTCATTGCGTGTGAACGTGCCGCCGGAGGAGAGCCTGATCTCTCGCATGCATTCATGTATCCCTCCTTTTCTCCCCCCATTCCCACTGCACCCTGGTTTCCCACCTCTCTGCGCACAGGGCATGGGGCGACCGAATCGGGGACGCCCGAGAGAGCTTGCTGCATAAACAACCCGACCAGACAATGAGCATTGCTAACCTGCGGGGGTTGCTGCTCACCCTCCAGCTGAAATTTGTGCTTTTTTTATTCATCCCGGTAGCTCTTGTACCCTGTGTTCCCTTTGTGGTGGGGTGCCGCTGGTGCTTCGGTCGTCCCGACAGCGCTGCGTTTTGTTTGGTCTCCCACAAACGAGGGCTGCTGATAGCAAGCCCAGCCCCTTAAATTCTCTCTTAAAAAGCAAGCGCTGGATGCATCTCGCATCTCCCGCCTACTCCTGGCTCTCCCCATCTTCTCCAGCAACAATTGGAAAGAGGGTCGTTCCCCTTGGGATACTTAAAACTCTGGGTGCTCACATGGCAGCAGGTGCAATCACAGATACAAGGACTTCCCACTGAGCAAAGATCTGGCCTGGATTGGGAGAGGAGAGGGAGCTCGAGAGTTAATATCTTAAAAAAAAAAAGAATAAGGGGGCTCATTTTTAATTAGGGTGCTTTAAAAACCATTTAGCTGGAACGCCCACATGTGGAGGAAGGTGATGCCCGAGCCTAAAGGCTAATCTTGTGTTTAGAGCCTGGCGCTGGGAGTGGGGAGATCTGGATTCTTTTTCCAGCTGACCGTCACTTCCCTCTCTGTGCCTTAATTTCCCTGTCGGTAAAATCTATGTTAGGTCCCATGCAGCCTCCATTACCATCGAATCTGAGCATCTCATGATCTTGAATGGATTTATTCTCTCCAGCAGTGTCTTTGTAAAAGAGATGTTGTCATTTGACCACAGGTTATTGGACTTGAGGCAGGAATCTCCTGGGTGGAATTCTCTGGCCTGGGCTATACAAGAGATCAGACTGGATGATCATAATGGTCCCCTCTGGCCTTTAAATCTAGGACTCCCTTAGACAACCCCCTCCTCCCCCACAGGCTTTTGTGTCTCCCTGTCCATGTGCTGCTAAGCCTTCACTCCCTCTGTGTATATTTAGTCCTCACTGCTTTGAGCGGAAGAGTCTGAACGTGGCAGCTTAAGCTGCAGTGAACCTGCATTAGAATCCTTCTTGGACTAGTTTTTCCCGATAGTGTGCAGGAGTGACCCGTGTGGGCTGGCTTTTCTGCAGTTCTAAGGATATTCTTCCTGCAAAACAGGTTTCCTGAGGTGGAGCTGGTTCTGTCACCTGTAGAACCAATGCACAGACCTGAGCTGGTAGCAGAAGTAAGCTGTTATCTGCTACGTGGGCCCATTGCTAGGGAGAGATGGATCACACGCCTTGCAAGTGTTATATGTGCAAGGTTGCCAGTGTCCAAACTGTGGGCCCTGCCTTGTGCACACTGCTAGGGATGAGTCAGTGGGGCAAATTCCCGCTGGCTGGCACTAAACCCAGGAAGCCCCAGGGTTTGTATCCACTGACTGGTGATTTTGCACTTCCCTAGGAGAGGCTGCTGCTGTAACTGGAACCAATCTGGGTGCGCTCTGGTCGCTCGGTGCAGTGAAATGCTTGGGCAACCTGCAGCGGTTGCTTAGCGCAGCCAGTCACTTAATAAAGGAAGGGTCTTTAATGCATTTTCCCTGTATTCATAGAACCGTACGACTGGAAGGGTCTTCGAGAGGTCTTCTAGTCCAGTCCTCTGCACCCATGACAGGACTAAGTATTCTACCATCCCTGACAGGTGTTTGTCCAACCTGCTCTTAAAAATCTCCAATGATGGAGATTCCACAACCTCCCTAGGCAATTTATTCCAGTGCTTAACCACCCTGACAGTTAGGAAGTTTTTCCTAATGTCCAACCTAAACCGCCCTTGCTGCAATTTAAATTTCTTGTCCTATCCTCAGAGGTTAAGAAGAACAATTTTTCTCCCTCCTCCTTGTAACAACCTTTTATGTACTTGAAAGTGTTATCATGTCCCCCTCAGGCTTCTCTTCTCCAGACTAAACAAACCCAGTTTTTTCAATCTTCCCTCCTAGGTCATGTTTTCTAGACCTTTCATCATTTTTGTTGCTCTTCTCTGGACTTTCTCCAGTTTGTCCCCATCTTTCCTGAAATGTGGAGCCCAGAACTGGACACAGTACTCAGCTCCACCTGGAGCACCCATGGAGAAAAATTAGCGGGTGCTTAGCACCCGCTGGCAGCCAAGCTTCCCCCTCTCTCCCCTCCCAGCGCCTCTCCCCTGCTGGCGGCCCTGTTGATCACTCTTCCCCCTCTCTCCCAGCGCCTCCCATCTGCCACAAACAGCTGTTTCGCGGCATGCAGGTTGGTTCCTGGAGGGACAGGGACGGGGCAGGAAGGGGTGGAGTGGGGCTGGGACCTGGGGCAGAGAGGGCATCAAGCACCCCCTCACCCCACCCCTCGGTAGAGGGGATGTCAGCGCCTATGGGCCGGCGAATGCCTCCCGGGGGGTGGCCCCTTTTTTTTTTTTTTTGCTACAGTGTTTTGCTGTTTATTCATATGTAGCTTGTGATCCACTCTGACCCCAGATCCCTTTCTGCAGCACTCCTTCCTAGGCAGTCCTATTGTAGAGAACAATCCCATGTTGGCAGGGAGATGCGCTAGATCTCTGATTCCGAGAGTGAAAACCCAACAAGCGTCTCTTCTGGAAGGGTCAGATTTCTAGCCTGAAATCAGTGCCTAGGTAGGGTATTGCTGCTGGACAGGCTTCTGCACACGCACAGCTGGGGCGCTTCGCAGCTTCCCTGTGTATCACACCTTTGAGATCAAAGAGCCTCCTCTCCTTTCCCAGGCTGTAATTAGGCAGGCTGTCAATCACATGCCATTGTTCTGGGCTCCCCTGGCTGTAGCTAACTGAGAAGTTCTGATTATTATCCACAGCTACTTACATGGCTCTGTGAACACACAAATAACTGGCAAGGGTGGGGGGGAAAAAAGAAGTGTTGACGTGGAAGGGGGTGAGAATCTTCCCCCCCTTCCCTTGGGCTGTGTTTGGGCAGTAGGTGTGGTTGCCTTGTTTCTTACTGGTAGTGCAGGCCTCTGAGGCGGAGCATTGTTATTACCCACCCCCATTCCTCCTCCCCACCCCACCCCGAATGCCTAGCTATTACCTGTCCTACAGCAGACGTGTCCCTGTGAGGCAGGGCTGTGATTTACCTGCAAGAGAACAGGAAATACCTTGGAAAGGGGGAATCGCCACCTGCTTTGAAACAGGTAAGCAGCCAGGAAATCCTCTCTAGAATGCGCTGGTTGGAAGGCAGCTGGCGTGAGAGGGGGAGGTAAAAATGCAGGTGTGCTGGTTTAGCAGATAGCAATGACTTGAAGCTCTGTTACTCTAGAGATGCAGCCAAATAAAAATCGTCTGGCTGTGGACTTTTGCGGCCTGGATTTCTCGGTTCTGTGTAAACGAAAGGCCTAAAGGGACCCGGCAGGATACTGAAACAAAGCTCCTTCTCGTGCCAACACCATCTTTTTAAAAGGAAAAGACATTTTAAAATGCTAATGTTCTTCTTGCTGTTTATGTGGAGAGATACAGACAGCAAATTCATCACTTCCACATTCCTTTGGGTGGTCAGTTTCTAGTTAATTTCATTTGCGATTTCACATGCGTTAGCTGCAATATTTGGGTTGCAAAGGCAGCTAGGGAAGGCTTGTGTTTTAAAAAAAAAAAACACCCCCTCCTTAAATGCCGACAATGTTTTTCTGTTGATCTTAGGTTTTCAGAATACAATCGTAGAACCAAAGGGTTAGAAGGGACCGCAAGGGTCCTCCAGTCTAAGCCCCTGCCAAGATGCAGGATTTGTTGTGTCTAAACCATCCAAGACAGATGGTTTCAACCTTGTGTTCACCCAACTTGTATGCGTAGCTGACCTCCCAAAAATGCACGTATGGCAGACCCGCTCGTTCCAGGGCGTTTGGTTGATAACTAACAGATCTGGAGCATGCAGTTAACCCAGCTCTCTCCCCTGCTTTTCACAAACTTTCTGGAGTCCTGCCTGTGAGGTTTGACTTTATTTGATGAAACTGTTACTCAGACTTGTTCCCCGCGATTCGGCGACGTAGCCAGTAGGAGATGTTTGTAGTCAAACAACAGGAACAAACCCAACCGGGTTGTGCGAGTGGAGAAAGCGACCAGCTCGCTTCCCCTTGGGAGGCCAGATCTTATCAAAGAGCTCAGGGCCAGATTTCCAAGTGCTTAGCACCCACAACTGGGGCTGGATCTTCAAGCATGCCCAGCGCCTAATGTGCACCCAGCACCCTGGGCTCTTTAGAAAATCGAGCCACTTACTGTGGTGCCTAAATGGGAGCTGAGCCCTGTTGTCAGATTTTTATCAGCTGCCCCTCTGAATTTTAATCAGGCTGCGTCTACACTAGAAACTTCAAAGCGCTGCTATGGGCATGCACCCAGCGCTCCTGGTAATCCACCTCCACAAGGGAAATAGCTCTGAGCGCTCCTGTCCACACTAGTGCTTTAAAGCGTTCAAACTTGCTGCACTCAAGGGGGTGATTTTTCACACAGACACACCCCGAGCCAGCAAGTTAGAGTGCTATAAAATGTAAGTGTAGACGAGCCGTCAGTTGTAAGCTCCCTTAGAACAGACTTCTCGCCATGGGATGTGTGTGGCCTGTTTGCAGTTGGCTGCGACACCCCTTTGCTGTTGCTGGGGGGAGGGATAGCTCAGTGGTTTGAGCATTGGCCTGCTAAACCCAGGATTGTGAGTTCAATCCTTGAGGGGGCCACTTAGGGATCTGGGGTAAAAATCTGTCTGGGGATTGGTCCTGCTTTGAGCAGGGGGTTGGACTAGATACCTCCTGAGGTCCCTTCCAACCCTAATCTTCTATGATTATATGAGAAGGGAGAGGGGCACACAGTTTAAATGTGGGACCTGTTTGTAAGATGGTTCCACTTCAGATATTCAACAGAACACCCCTCTCCCTTGAAAATCCGTGTCTGTTATCAAAGCTGACCCGTGGATTTAGCTTCCTGGCCGTCACTGACCGGAATGTGGGCTGTATGGCTCAGATCCCCTTGTCATCTCTGAGATGCTAAACTGTCCTTATCGCCATGTTAATCCCTAAACCTGAGCCAGGGTGAGTCTGTCTACCTGGGTTGAGAGGCCGGCCCCCAGCTAGAGGGGAGAGCTAGAGGGGAGACATACCCTTAGGGCCATTTTCTGATATCCTTTCTCATGCTGAATAGCACCATTCGTCCCGAACAGTTCTCCTGAAATCAATGGGGCTGCTTTCGGAGCACGGTACGGTTCTGTCGATCAGAGTCTGCCCCTTTAGTTCCCTTTCAGTTCTAGCTGCCTTCCCCTCAAACTGGATCTCAATCTTCTAATGCGCCAAAGACCCAAGCGCAGTACGACAAATGAAACTTTGCGCCTGTGTAAGCTCAAGGATGAACATAAGAACGGCCGCACTGGGTCAGACCAAAGGTCCATCCAGCCCAGCATCCTGTCTGCCGACAGTGGCCAATGCCAGGTGCCCCAGAGGGAGTGAACCTAACAGGCAATGATCAAGTGATCTCTCTCCTGCCATCCATCTCCACCCTCTAACAAACAGAGGCTAGGGACACCATTCCTTACCCATCCTGGCTAATAGCCATTAATGGACTTCACCTCCATGAATTTATCTAGTTCTCTTTGCTTCTTAGTCTTTCCCTTCTGCCTTCTTCTGAGCCTGCTCCAGAATCAGCAACCTCACACTGGAGGTCCCCAGCACCCAACTTTCTTTCTATCTTCAAGGTGTATTGGTCTGTCCTGGGTACAAAAGGGGAAAGTGCCTCTCTGAGGGCCGTGCCGTGTAGCTAAACAAGGAAGCTAGAGTTCAAGGCTGCTGCCTCGTGGCCTCCCCACATGCTCCATTTAAAGGTGGGTCTTAAAGCCAGGCGAGGGGGGGGAAATCCCCTTCCAAACTGCTCAGCCTGCTAAACACCACAATGCGGGTCTTACCCTGTTCATGCAAAGAGAAGGGAGAGGGGCACACGCACACAGTCTAAATGTGGGACCTGTTTGGAAGATGGTTCCCACTTCAAAACTGCAACGGAACACCCTCTCCCTTGAAACGCCCTTTTCCCCTCGCAGCTGCCGATGCTGTCTGGGGGGGTGCGAACACAATGAGCAAACAGCCGGCAACAGGTACATCTTCAGGGAGCGCTCTGATGGCTTGCGTTTTGCAAATGACCACTGGGATGGGGGTGAAAGCCATCAGCGTGTTCAGTGGAGAGCAGGTCGCAGCTGCCCCTTCCCTGACGGAGCCGCTGGGACCAGCTTCGCTCTGTGGCTCGCAGGTGGATTGGGTTACTGCACTTGACACTTCTGGAGTCTGAGGACATCAAATCCAGCCTCTATCTGAGATCGATCCGTGGCTATCTGGTGCTGGCTGTCCGTCACCCTGGCTCCTTGTCCCTTTGTACATAACCCTCTAGATCAAACCCCCTCTTGTTTTACTCTGCCTCTCTGGGAGCTGTCCCCCATGCCCACGCTTAAAGGGACATACCAGCATGCCCTGTTTACCCTGGGGATTTGCCTAGGTTATGGCCAGCAGCAACCAGCCTCCACTATAGCTGCACCAATGCAAACCCCTGCTATAGACAGAGGAGACCCCTAGAAGTTGCTCCAGGGCTGTTTATACCCATTTCAAGCAGGGGTAATCGGCACTGGTACATGTAGCAGCTTTGGTTGCCTGCACCAGCTCTGATACAGCTGCTGCCTAGGGCCTGGTCTAAGCGGCAAAAAATCACACACTCCTCTAGCTATTATAGCTATGCCAGCAAAGCCGCAGCGTAGACACAGCTTCTGTCTGTTTAGCTAATGTCGTCTGGGGAGGCAATGTGCCTACACGGACAAAAAACCTCCTCCTGTTGGCACACACTGCATCTAAACTAGGGGCTCTGCCAGCCCAGGCTCTGTAATGTAGACATGGCTTTAGCCTGGCCTCCCCGTGTGCTGGCCTTTACACAGCACCGTCCTAGCACTATCTCCATGTGTTGAATTTCATGGTCCTGGGTGGTAACTCTATCCGCAGCTTTCCTGGCCCAAAGTGCCTTGTAAGAGACCCACAACCGTGCTGGAAAAGTGTATCTGGACGGCTGTACGTTCTCTCTCATGCTAGTTACCCACTGAAAGCTGTTGCTCTAGGAGCTGTAAAGATAGCATGCTGGATTTCCTTGTTTTTAAGTGAAAGAGGCAGTGGGAAGGAGAGGGTGGAAGAGGCTAATCGCATCAGGAGGACACCAATGTATTAAAGGCTGCTGTGTCTTCATTCCTTTGGGGCTGGAATTCATGTCGGCCTCGTTCAGAAAAACTGTGACAAGCTGTGAAGACCTGGTACAGCCATAAACAAGGAGAGAACAAGTGCAAAGATTTCATGCCGCTCGGAGGACACCGGATCCATTACTGAGCAGTCTTGAGAACTGATATGACTGTTGAATCCTTGTGGTCTGACAGGCTTGGCTTGTGTGCTGTGCTCGTCTGTCACTGGGAGTACAGGAAGGGCAGGTGCTGGGAAGCATGACGCCGTTGTAGACACGGCTTTACAGTGTTACGTAGCTAGGTGCAAATGCTCTTAGGCATCTTGTTCTTGTCAGAGTTGGGGAACTGGGATCCAGCTCCTGAATGCCCAGTCCTGCTGTGCCACTGACTTCCTGGGGGACCTTGGGCAAGTCTCTTAGGCCTTCTGTGCCTCAGTTTCTCCATCTGTAGAAACTTTCCTGCCTCATGGTGCATCTGAGGAATGACTGTAAAGCTGTATATGGGCACTAGCTGTTAATAGTGTCTTGTCTTTGTGTGTGTGTGTGTAACTGAACATACACAGTATGCAGCTGTGTTTTATATAGTATCTTCAATGCAAACTGTATCACTAAACACTTTATAAAGTTACATGGTCACAAATCGGAGAGAGCGTGTGTAAAAAGATGTGGAGCGTAGCAGGGGACTGAAACGATTTGGAGCGTCGCTGGAGGCAGAGATGGCAGGAGATGCAGCGGAGAAAGCTCTTGCAATGAACGCGCTGAGAACGTGAGGGCAAAGAGGTGGAGGATGGTTTTTAAAGGCCATTTTGCCTTGAACCCTGAGATGAATGGGAAGCCAGTGCTGTTTGCATGGAGCTGATGAGCTAAACGCAGTACAGAAGAGCGGAGGTGTGGACATAGCAAGCGACTGAAGGCAGGTCTGCGCTACAAATTCACACCGGTAGTGCGTCTGGTGACGACGCTCTCAGCCAATGGGAGAGAGCTCTGCAGTCGGCTGAATAACTCCACCTCTGCGAGAGGCGGTGACTGTGTCGGTGAGAGAAGCTCGCCTGTTGACCGAGCGCTGTCTGCACCGGAGGTGAGGTCGGTCTAATGACATCACTCAGGTGTGTGGATTTTTCACACCCCTCAGCGACGTCGTTACGCTGCAGTAAGTCCATAGTGGAGACCAGCGGTTCTCAACCAGAGCTCCGCAAGCTGGTTTCAGGGGGCAGCGGGGCCCTGAGCCTGAAGTGTGGAGCCCCGAGCCCTGGCGCCTCCAGGAGCAGAGCCATGGGAGCCCCGAGACCTGGAGCTCTCCCACCCGGGTCTAAAGCCCTAAGCCCCAGCACCTCCTAAGGAGCTAACGTCCAGAATGGAACCATGGGGCTGAAGCCCCGAGCCCCGGCGCTCCCTCCAGGTCTAAAGCCCTGAGCCCCGGTGGCTCCTGTGGGGCTGAAGCCGGGAGCGGAGCTGCGGGGAGCCGTGGGGCTCCCCCAGGGTCTAAAGTCCTGAGCCCTGGTGCCCCTGCGGGGCTGAAGCTCTGAGCTCTCTTCACCCCATGGCTGAAGTCCCAGTCCCCTGCCTGGTGGCTGAAGTCCAGAGCCCTGAGGCCCCCGCCCCTTGGAGCTGAAGCCCTGAGCCCCACAGGGCTAAAGCCCCGTGGGCCCCCCCACACTCGGTGGCTGAAGCCAGGAGCCCTAAGGCCCCCCCCCACCGCTGAGCCGTGGAGTTTTTATAGTATGTTGGGGGTCGTCAGAAAGAAAAAGGTTGAGAATCTCTAGTGTAGACCAAGCTTGAGTGAGAATATTGCCTCCGCCTGTGGTTAGAGACAGCCCTTGTGCAAACAGCGTCGCCCCTGAGCACACAGAGAAAACGGATGTAGTAGAAGAGAAATCCTGGCTTAGCCGGTGGCTTCAGCTAACTAGAGCTGTTTGGAAAATGCTCTGTATTGTACACGCACGAATCTCCTTTGAAATTTTTCATGGAGGTTTTTTGGTTTCTCAACAAAAGCAGGCGTGTGTGTGTGTGTGTGTTTCCCCTTTTTCTTTTCCTCTCCTCTTTTCCCCCCATCTCAGAAAAGGGGGAGGGGGGATGAAGTTTTCATTTTTGTTTTAAAAGCAAACAGAAAATTTCAACCAAAATGTAATTTTTTTTTTTTTCCAAAACAGTTTTTTTCCCTTTAAGTCAAAAAATGTTTTGGATGAAAAACGTTCTCCGGTAGCTGGGTTTATGTCCGGAGGCTGGCGTCTCGCTTTTCTGAATGAATCCCACTGCTGGCCCCCATAATCATCACCATCCCTACCCCACCGAGGGCAGAGTTTAATTCCCTGATATCTGAGAAGCTCTTTGAAGATCTTTGGCTGGCAGGTGTTCGAGAAACGCTAATGATTACTTTGCTGTTGCACTAGGTTTTAATGCCGCTGTCTGCCTCTGTGCTAATGGCCGGTTTTATGTCGTTTCTAAAGCCAGATGAGATCTCTGTGATCGTAGCCTGACCTCCTGTAGAACTCAGTCCAGAGAGCTTCCCTGTTTAAACTAGGAAAGCATCCAGCCTTGATTAAAAATGTTTTAAATGCTTTGTCGTCATTGCATTGGCTTTCATTGTGTGTTTGTCTCTGTGAAAAGTCCTTGCTGAATGCCACCTGCTGCTGTGAAAGGGAGGCGCCGGGAATGAGAAGCTCGACAATGAATAAAACAATAAAGGAAAGTTGCTGATGGGCAAAGCTGAGGCAGCCAGGGGAGTGGTGACTAGAGCAGTGGCTTTGAAGTGAAACACCCCTTTGGACAGGTCTTGGCAAGGCCAGGAGCCCGGCCAAACCAGCAGATCCTGCTACCTTTCCCACATAGACATGAGATCGCCTTCCTGCCCAAAGGCAGGGGTACGTGGCCTTGCAGACTTGGTGAATCTGATGCTGTGTTGCTAGTCAGGGTCAGGTGAGGAGAGCTGACCCAATGGCACAGCGATGGATTCCTGGATGGTCTCTTGCATCCCAGTGCTGATTTGTTTCGGCGTCATCGGGGGTTCGATTTTCATCTCTCTGGCTTGAGGGGTTGTATTACTGCGGTGATGGGCAGCATCGGAGCTCCTGCTATGTAAATCGAATAGTAATAGTGGACTTGGGTAATCTCTGGCGCTTCTCCCCTTTCAGGGTCAAAACTGCTTGGAGTAGATTTTTTTTTTTTTTTGGTGGGTTTGTGGTTGTTTTTTAAAAGATTTTTTTATTTTCCCCTTTTTTTTTTTTTTTTAAGAAGTCAGTGATTCATCTGAAGTTTCTTGCTTGTTCCTCGCTTGTTACCCGTTTGTTAATATAGCTGTGTTGCTCCAATCAAGTTGCAGGAATAGTACCATGTGGCTACAGTATGGTCAGGTGGGATTGTAGCATGTGGCCAGACTCCAGCTAGCTTTAATCTACCTGCCTCGATTAACAAGAGCAGCGAAGCTGCATCAGCACTGACTTCAGCACAGGCTGGCCTTCCAAGTACGTCCCCAGGGTCCCGGGTGAGCTTGTACAACCCGTGCTGTCCCGGCTTCACTGCTGTTGGTACTTGTACCAGTTAGATCAACATGTGCTACAATCCCCTTTCCAGTTGCAGTGTCGACATACCCTTAGACACCCAATCGGAGAGTGAAAACAGTCTTCAAAGCTAACAGTTCTACCCATTTGTGGGCTGTAACTATTTGGCACAGCTGTTCCCTGGGTGCTGTGACTGCTGTCTGCCTCGCATGTCCCCAGCCTCCATGGGGAGCCCCCTTGTGGTCACCGTTCCCCTCAGTCAGACCTGGGTACGTCCCAAGACCCCTCACATGGCTGGCTCTGGAGGCACCGGCTAAGAATCGCTGCTCTAAGCCATTAGCAGGATCACCAAGGCAACTGTCGGGATCCACCGTGTGCTGGAGCTTTTTCCGATTCTGGGAAAACGGGGAAATACGACCAACCTGTCGAGTAACCTGGCGTTCCTCTGTTTGCATTCGCAGATAGCAGCAAGTTGCTGGGAAACCATCCACCTGTCTACGGGACGCTTCTGCAGGGCCCTGGTAAATCCTGCATGGTACGTAGAAGGATTTGGGGCGGGGAAATACAAGGACATTTGCAGAACGGATCATGACAATATGGCCATGGTTATTTGCAAGGCCAAAAATGAGAGGGGGTCTTTGCAAGCGAATGGCCATCGATGGGTTCTCTGTAGGGCTCTTTCTAGAGCTAGGCGTACAACTGTCCTAGGGGAGCTGGTTTCAGGCACAGAGGAGTTAATATTTTCCACTGCATTGTGCCATGCAGGGTGCTCAGTGAAGGACTGTGTGTGACATTATGATACAGGCGTTGTGAAAGGAGACATCTGATTGGCTGGTGTGCGGTTCTGATGCTGCCTCACTCTCAGGCCGCTCTGCCTGTGCTGCATCTTCAATCCGATTGACCTGATTTATCCAGCCTCTTGCCGTCGTGCCCTGTGGAACGGTGCCATAGAGGCACGTGGTCCGCCACGCTCCACTGGTGTCTTGGGTCCTCACCAGCCTGTTAGCTGAGCGGACGTGAGGCCTGATCTTATGCCCAGTGACGTCAATGGCAAGGCTCCCCTTCTTTTCAGTGGATACTGCATCTGGCCAGTGGTTTCCAAAACTTGGTCCTGGGATGTCTTTGTTTCCCGCCAAAGCAGCTTTGGTCTAGTTAACCCTGTTTTCAGTCCACCAGTGCCAGGAAGCTGAGAGACTTAAGGCTTTTATCAGGAGGGGTTGGATACTTTTTTAAGTAAAACAGTATCCCACTAATGATGGAGTGAGCCCACCTCTGAGCAGCACACGGCACCAGCCTCCATCGCCCACTTGTTCAATTTTCAGACCGTTACCTATGTGGTTTGTCCCAGGCCACCCCTCAGGCTAGGAAGCAGCTCCCCGTAAACATCTGCAAAGTTTCCTCTTCCTCCCAGCCCACCGTAAAACTCTCCTTTGCTGTGATGCCAGTGCAAAATACTTCAGTTAGGCAGCTTGTGTGCAGAGCCCAGTGCCTGTCATGCTGACCAATATCGTCTCGTTCTTTCCTTTTACTTCCCTGTTGGTTGAGCTGTATCTATTGTCTCTTCTACTTAAACTGTCAGCCCTTTGGAGTAGGGGCAGTCTGTGTTTGTGCAGCGCCTTGCACGGCGGGGTTCTGGTCCGTGACTGGGGTTTCTACATGCTAAAGGGGAATACAATCATATAATAATTCATCTATTTCTATTTTAAAGTCCACTGGCCTAGTGTCTCTCATCTCTACCCTGTGATAGCTAGAGCAATTGACCTCTCTCCTATAGGTGTATAATTGGAGCAAAAGGTAGGTAGGAAGGAAGATCTGATGGTGGATCTCCATCACTTCGAATCTTTAAATGAAAAGTGGATTCTTGCTAAAAGATCTGCTCTAGACCAGCTGGTTGTGGGGCTGATGCAGGAATCACTGGTTGAAGTTCTCTGGCCTGGGTTGCACTGAAGGTCTGGCTAGAGCAGGGTTCTTAACCTGTTTAACATTGTGGGACACATCCAATACTACCTGTATGGCCCTGAGGATGTCACCTGGGCCACAGCTGTGTGCTGATTGGGCCGCGGGTTGAGAACCACTGGGCTAGAGGAACAGAATGGTCCTTCTGGCCTTGGAACCTGTGCAAATCCCCCATCGCAGGGTAAACGAGTAGAATTGAGAGTACAATGGATGTGAGTTTTTCCCCATAAACTCTAAGCAGCAAGACCCAGGGATCAATGTTACCCATGTCCAATGAGGCTGTTGTGTGGACTTGTCAGGGGTGGCGGGACCCATTAGCAGCTCTTTAGGTGACCCTTGGAACCCAGTGGAATCTTTGAGTCCGACACGCCTGGACTGGCAGGTTCCAATGTCGGCTGCTGCCCGTTTCTGAAGCCGCCTCTTGCTCGCTACCCTTGAGAGCAGTGACTCGGTCTGGACTGAGCTCTGAACTCTCCCGCCTGTGCTCTCTTCCCAGGAGGTTAGTGGTTACCAAAGCAGAACATGGCGGATCATCCTTTGCTACATGTTCTCTGTGCTGACGGCAGGAATCCTGTTGATCGTCTTTCGCTGGAAACCGAGCCTGGAGGTCCGAGCAAAGTGCAGGCCGTGCGCCCTGCGGCACGCCGACTGGATCATCATCACCGTGAGTAAACGTGGAGAGGGAGGGCGGATCTGGTGGTGATAGGGGTATTTTTGCTTTCGTTTTTTCCTGGCTCTTGGTTTTTTGTTTTTTGTTTTTTTGCTCCGCCGGCACACTCCCTCCCTCCCGATATTTCACGTCTCTCATCTGGTCACCCTAGGTGGTGAAGACACTGGACTGGGAGTCAAGAGATCTGGGTTCAGTTCCTGGTTCTGCCACAGACTACCTGCATGACATCTGTAATTTGGCATGATAATACACCTTTATTCCCACCCTCTGCCTTGCTTAACTAAATGTATAAATTCTTCAGGGCAGAAGCTGTCATCCAGGGCCTAGTGCGGTAGGGTCCTGATCTCCATGGCAGCTGCAGGTGCCACTGTGATCCATGTTATCAGCCAGTTACCAGAGACTCTGCAAAGCGTAGAAGCAGAACTCCCATAGCACGAAAAGTTAGGGGGGAAACTGAGGCACGGAGAGACTGAGTGACTTGCCCAAGGTCATACAGTGATTATGTGGCAGAACAGCGACTTGAGCCCTGCACTTATTTTTCCTCAGCAAGCCCCCGAAACCCAGGGCCAGCCTTTCTCAAGCACTTGTTTTGAAATTGTGTGTTCCAGGATCGTTTTGGGCAGTGCTTCGTTACCCAGGTGCAAACTGAACAGCTCGGCGAGGGCAGGTAAGTGGGGCCGGTGGATTCACTCCTTCCTGAGTGTTTGGGTCAGTGCTCAAATGATCCCATTGTGATTTTGCCAAGAGAGTGACTGATCCCTCGGGGGCTTGCTGTGTGTTCCGCTGTGGAATGAAACACAATGAAATTGACGTGAATGGAGCTGTGCAAAACTGAATCGCTTGAAGCCATGTAGCTTTTGTTCCATTTCACACACCCAGAGCGTTGATTTGCGTTTGGGGTATGAACAAACTCACCATCCCACTGAAACTCAATTAAATCCACTGAATATACGATTGATTATTACTCCGATCTCTGTGGAGTCCAAAAGTCACCATCTGTTTGAAAGCCAATCAGCTCGGGAAAAATTGGATTGTTTTATTTTATAGTCATAGCAAGCACCCAGTCACGGACCAGAACTCCATTGTGCAAGGCGCTGTACAAAAATAGCTTCAGATATTAGAGCAGCCCCTGAATACATCTGACGTGTTGTTTTACAATCACATTTTCCCGCTTTTCAAGGTTTTTTGTCTTCTCTCTCCCTTGTTGCTGTGTGAAAGACCCAAACAAACAAACGAAATGGGTAATACACAAAGCAAACAAACTGGTAAAATAGTATTTTTTCCCCCCCGCTCTGATCTTTCAGTTATAGTGATCTTGGGTATAATAAATAACAATGGTAGGTTTAAAAAAAACAAAAACCCTTTCAGACAGAAGTGTGATTAAGTTGAAGGTGCCACTTTAATCGCTAGATTACCTGGGTGACATAATGTTGCATCCTGCAGGGCTAACAGGAGTGAAAAGCAGGCAGACGTGATCCTGAATATGCACAGGGTGCAGATTGGCTGCATGAGAAGCTGCCATTTCTACATAGTCATTTTTCAGAACAGAACCACACTTTACACCTGTATAGCGTTCTGTATCCCCAGAGCACTTTATAACAGCTCACGAGTTCTCACCTGTGCAGGGATTGCTCTGGGAAATCCTATAGATCATGGATAACCGGAAAAGACCTTGGTTTTATTTCAGATTACAACTGTTTATTTCTTAGTGGAGTCAGAGTCAGATTCACTCCCCATCCCATGGCTTGCCTGCATGCGTCGTTGGCGTAAGAGGCGCTGCAAGATGGGCTTGCATGTAGTTGCGATTTGAAAGGCTCTTGGAGTTCGCCAGGATTCCCAAAGCCCTTGCATACTGAAGCTCTGTGCTCAGAGTAGCACCTAGAGGCCTTTATTCAGGAGCAGGGCTTTTTAACCTCACGCTCTTCTTCCCGAGAAGCCTCGAGCCTCATCCTGGGGCCAGAGCCGATGATGGGAGAACCAGCGTCGCCGTTGGAGTGTTGGACGAAGACGACAGCAGAGACACCGTCCGGCTTCACAGGAAGGAGGAGGTAACGTCCTCCCTTCTGCTTCCTGTTGGGTCCTGCCCTTGGGGCCATCAGAACCTCCTTCTAGAGGGGCTGAGCCGCGCTGGGAGCTGGGGACTCCCCGTCACGTGTTTCTCTCTGTGTTTAGAAAAACGTCGTGCGCTACTATCTCTTTGAAGGGTCGCGCTACGTCTGGATTGAAAGACGGCAGGCGTACTGCAAGGTCAGGTATGGCATCCATCCTCTCGTCTGGAAGAACTTTTCCTTTCTGTGCTTTACTGAATGTTCTTCTTGTCTGTGACCCTCAGTAACTTTATTTGCACGATAGTAGCATCTGGAGACCCCAGCAGAGATCAGGGCCCGTTGTGCTGGTGCTGTAGAGACACCCCAGGTCTGTCTTCACTGCAGAGTTAACTCAGGTGAGCACACCGGGTCGAAGCACCTAGGCTATCCTAGCTTGGGTGTGAGCAGCCAGATGGCAAAGCCCTGCCCGTCCTCACAAGTGTTACGCTCATGCATGTTTGTTGCTGGGACTTCTGGGGGCACACTCTGTCCCTGGTGCTTTTTGCTGTAGTGAGCTGAGCCGCTCTACAATGCTTTCCCAGTGAATGGTGGGAGAACTTGTCTGTCCTTGTGGGCACCCGGGGAATGGTGGGAAGGCACTGGAGGACTGTCAGTGCTCGAGGGATGCAGCCGGTGTTGTCACGGCAAAGCGAGCAGGCTACCTGCCCACATGGAAAGTGGCTCTTGATTTCTAATCCGCGCCCCCAGCCAGGCCCACTGGCCTGGGACGAAAAAACCCTCTCACCCGAGTTTGGTGGTGCTGTGTGTGGATGGGAGAGAGGCTGGGGGCAACAACTCAGTAAGACCCCAAGTTAGCTCTGCAGTGAAGACCGACCTGCCCCCACCCCCAAGGAGCTTACAGGCTGAAGCCCTGATTCTGGAAAACATCCCCAGTCAGGACATCTAAGCCAGTGGTGGGCAACCTACCGGCCCATTAGGGTAATCTGATTGTGGGCCACAAGACATTTTGCTGACGTTGACCGTCTGGAGGCTCGCCCTCCCCTCCCTCCCATTGGCCGGGAACAGCCTGGATGGGGCTAAAATGACTTGCTCAATATGGGGAATGAACTCATCTTCTCCATCTCCTCACCTGGTTTGGTGATGCCACTGGGCAAATAAACTGTTGTTGACAATGGGCGTTAAGGGCAGGTCTCCCGTACCAAGGTGGGAAACGGTTTAGCAGCAAGTACCGTTAGGATCAAGGTTTCTTCATTGTCCATTGCAGAAAGTGTCCCAGAGACTAGAGGTGATTAGCGCACCCCACCCCGCGTGTCTGTTTGTAAGACGAAGGAGGCTGGGGACTTCTAATAACAGCAGATCACTTTTCCTAGTGTAGATTCACCCTTAGCAAATGTCTTGTGGGTGCCGCTGTCCTTACTTAGGTCCATCCATTTAGTGGCAGAGGGTTCAGAGGAGAGGTGTGATTTGGTTTTGTCTAACGGCGATTGACTCTAGATTGTAATCTCCCTGGAGAAGGAATGATGGTACTTTCCCTCCTATCTGTTTCCGTGGGGTTCTGATCCTGGATTGAGGTCTAAAGTGGTTATAAAGGGGGGGAGGGATAGCTCAGTGGTTTGAGCATTGGCCTGCTAAACCCAGGGTTGTGAGTTCAGTCCTTGAGGGGGCCATTTAGGGATCTGGGGCAAAAATCTGTCTGGGGATTGGTCCGCTTTGAGCAGGGGGTTGGACTAGATGACCTCCTGAGGTCCCTTCCAACCCTGATATTCTATGATTCTATGATAGGTGAAACCAAGCCTACCAGAGCCGTGCCTAGGCAGAAAGAAAGTGAAGTGGCTTCTTGCATGCAGCTCTGCAATTGTGTGTGCTTATGTAACAGGAAGCCCTGATCTGGAGTATAGGGATTCGTCCTGGTCCAGCCCCCAGAACCAGGCTGCAAATCTGTAGAGTGTTCACGTTGCCATCTCAAATGTTGAGGCTCCCAGCTGGAGCGTACAGAGGAAATACATGTGGCGGGATAATTCTTGTTGACTCAAAGCTTTTTTTCCCCCCTTTGTGTCACGTATATTGAACTCGAAGCGGAGTTCTTCTCCGGACAGTAATGCCAACAACCTCGGCTGGCCTGTGCAATGCAGGAGGTCAGACTAGCTGATCGAATAGTTCCTTCTGGCCTTAAAAACCTTTAAGCTGTACTTTGGTTTGTTTGAAGTCCAAACATTTTGAAGCCATCGGACCGTGAAATAAGTCTCTGGTGTAACTCCTGAGGCCAGGGGGTGAGCGTTCTGGATCTGGGCACAGAAAAGCACATTGCTCCACCTCTCGGGGAGGCTTTCTGACTGATCCCCTGTTGGCACTTTTCGTGGTGTGAACTTTCAGAATACTTTTTTCCCAAGCTCACGTGGGTAGGGCTTCTATAGAGGCTGTTGTGCCCACAGATCAGTTGTGACAACACACCGATCACCCCTTCACCCTTGTGATTTGAGGTTTTTCTTGATACTTCCTGACGATGAGATGAAAATCCTGAGCCAAGGGGTGCTATTAAAAAAAAAAAAAAAAAAATTTTTTAATTTGGTTTAATGATCAGAGAAAAATTAAACCATTGAGTTTTGCTAGACAGAACTTGTGAGCAGCCAAGCAGTACTATTTCTGTGTGAATGCTGGGTTCTGGTTCATTTTCTTACCGTAATAGAGTCTGTGTCGTCAATTGTGATAGTAGTTAGGTTTTATTTTTATAGGTTCTTGATTGTACCTTCTGTAGTTAAGAATGGAAAATAATCCAGAGAAAAGTAGCGTAGCCCAGCGAAGAGATCACTAGACTGAGACCAAGGAGTCCTGGGTTCTATTCCTTCCTCTGCCACTGGCCTGCTGGGTGACCTTCGGCAAATCACCTCGCTGTGCCTCAGTTTCCCCATCTGTAAAATGGGGTAGTGATTCTGACCTACTTTGTGCAAAACATATAAATATCTTCAAGCAGAATCTGAGCATGGAAAATATCAGCCCCAAAGGTGAATGTTTCAGAAAAAAGTTCAAAATTTGATCAAAAGTCAAACTTTAGTGATCAGAACTTCAAAAATATTTGGAACATGGCACGACCATAGTCCTTTTTGGGTTATTGTCCTTGCTTGGTTTGGGGGCTGGGACAGAGGATTGGCTGCGATTTAGCACAGTTGCAGCCATGTGAAAATTTGAGACTGCACGGTAGACCGTTCTTTTTAATCAATAGGTGCGCACTAAGAAAGATGTGTTCTTGTGCATTTATCTGAGTATATGACTCTTGATTCAACAGCCTAGAAATTCTGGTAGCACTCCTCCGATATCTGTTTAAAAAACAAAAAGCCACACCCACCACTGTGGAAATTAAATGCAAAAAGCTACAGTGAATGCAACACGAAGATTGAGGTGGGGGTTCACAACTTCTTCAGGGTAATGATTCTTCAGAAGACCTTTTCATTTGGTTACACGGCACATCTGTAGTGTTGGTTTGGGTGGCCTTTTTTAAAACTCCTTTTTCCTGTGTTGAATTAATGTTTTCCTCTCTCCAAATACATGCTTATAAAATATGCAGCAAGCGCACAGTGCCAGAATTAATGTTGCCAGAGCTGCCTTAGGCCAGATTGTGAGCTTTCTACTCCAACCGGTGAACAGTTTCTTGATTTCTTACTGCTTGACCTTGTAACCGTAATGATGCACTTGTGTTAGCGTTTAGTGTTAGAGCTTTAATTCAGCTATATTTACCGGTTCGTCTGCTCTGTCAGATCAATTGATCTGAAAATGTATTATTTCAGTTATTGTACTGTTGAGATCTGCAGGTACTGACAAATGTTGAAGCTCAGTAAGAATCCTGGCGGGGGTGTGTGTGTGTGTGTGTGTGTGTGTGTGCTGCATAGGTCTATAACGTAGAAATGTAGGGCTGAAAAGGACCCCGAGCGGCTGTCTAGTCCAGACCCACCCCCCCAAACCAGGACCAAGTATACTTAGACCATCCCTGACAGGTGTTTGTCTAACCTGTTCTTTAAAATCTCCGGTGATGGGGATTCTACAGCCTCCCTTGAAAGCCTCTTCCAGAGCTTAACTATCCTTCGAGTTGAAAAGTTTTTCCCAATATCTAACCTAAATCCTCCCTTGCTGCAGATTAAGCCCATTACTTCTTGTCCCACCTTCAGTGGACATGGAGAACAGTTGGTCACCATCTTCTTTGTAACTGCCTGGACATATTTGAAGACTGTTCTCAGGTTCCTCTTCAGTCTTCTTGTAGATCTCATTGTAGGAGGCTAACAGTTACAACCATCTTTGCACAACTGATTGGTATGTAATGGCACCAGCTTAGTAGTGTTTGGATGGTTATTAAAACTAAGGGACAGGTTTACATGGTGGGCTCTTTCTTTTAAAATGAGCCCTACCCCTCATAATGAAGGATGCTTGAGATAATATCCACATGCCCCTGAGTGCTGGTCGCCTTCGCTTCTATCCACGTACCCTCACCTGGATTTGGCTATTACTGGCCGTGTGTAAATCCAGGTGTCTTCTTTTTGGTGCATATATTTTTCAGCGTCTTAGATGATGGCTGGACCTGTGCAGACATCCATCTCTCCCGGTCAGGCCTCAGCCAGCAAGACCACAGCACCAGGCAAGTACGCCATGGCTTTGTTAATGATTGGGGACGGGTCTGGCTGCAGATTGGGCTGTTTCAGGGAGGGGCGAAGCTGGTTTGGACAAGCAAATGTAAAAAGCTTGGCGTGTAGTTAACCTGTGGGACGGGGAGCAGAGCGGTCTCAGATCAGTGCAGGATTTTAATCCCTCCGTGCCAACAGTCTGTGCCTTGGGCATTGTGGCTTGCTTCGGCCTTCCTAAAGTCAAATGCAAAGCACGTGAATTTGGAACCTGGCTGATCAGCTCGGAAAGCCCACTTGGGTGTCAGTGTAGTGCAAGGGACAGAAAGGGAAATCTGAATATGGTCACACAAGGGCCCAGGTTTGTGCAAAGTCCCATGGACAAGTGTTCACGGCCCCTCTCAGGTCTTCTCCGAAAGATTTCACCTCCAGCAGGACGATGTCCCCAAATGCCCTGCCGGGGCTCTATCCTCCATTCACCACCTGCTGAATCACCAGCGCTAGCTTCGGAGGCTTTCCCTCCAATAGCAAACCAGGCACGACCCTATGAGATCACTGCCTGGTGCGACCACGTGCACCGTAGATCGGCTTTCGGGTGACTGATGGCACATGCGAGAACTAGCAGGTGGGCTCTGTAGTGTTTTTCTGCCGAGGCGTCACAGTTCTGAGCCGCAGCTCCTGCTATCCCAGCTTTGTGGACGCTGTCTCATGTAGACCCTGATCCTGCACCGTTAAAGTCAAGCAGGGGCTTTGTCGTTGACTTAAATGAGCACAGCATCCAGCCCTGATCCAGCTTTATTGTTACTTGTATAGTCCCCCAAAATGTGCCCAGGTACTTCAGCTGTCAATAGAAAAGCCACATTTCTTGCCCCGAAGAGCTCGCTACCTGCTACCTCGCTGCCTGCTGTTACGACCAGCAACAAAACTTGGGTGGGGAGAATGACGGTTATAAAAAATTAGGGGATGAGGCTATTTATGACTGTAGAGTACATGCCTTGATGACTGGCTAGCGATACAGATGTGTGTCTGGAGGGAGGGGCGGGAGATGTCTAAAATGTTCATTCAACTTTCACATAAGGGTTTGTTTTTTTAAAAATGATGCAGATACTTGAGTGATGTGAATAAGAATTCCCTAGATATTCTGTGGAGACCACAGTGTTAATTTCACTTGTATCCTAACCTACCCTGAGAGTGACCCCCCCCCCCAGAGGTCAAAGGGCTAGTGACCACTCTATGTGCCCCTTTGCCCAGCCACCAATTGGCATCCATCTTAACAGCTGCCTGACTTATCTCCTGGCGCGATGTATTATGATGGCTCGGGGCCCCATTGTGCTGGTGTTCCCCAAAGATGTCAGATTCTCTTCTCACACCCAAAGAACTTATGACTTAATAACCAACTAGATGCACTCATGAGTTTAACCAACAGTAGGAGGGGATGGGGGCCGGGGTTATAGTAAACACCAGGAGGTCGCTCAAGGCATGTGTGCGCACAGCCAGCTGGTGGAGAGACTTCCCTAATGGCGGTAGACTGACTCCCCTACGCTCCGCTTGAAATTTATACCGCGAGCCGGGGGTGAGATCTGGGCAGTGTGTAGCTCATTTAACAGGAAAGTTTGAAATTCCAAGTCTTCACCTAAAACCTCTGGCTTCTGTTCTGTTTCCTGCACAGGAGAAAGGTGTATGGGCCAAACCTGATTGATGTGCCGGTCAAATCCTACCTCAGGCTGTTGGTGGACGAGGTACAAAGCGACACCACGTAACGTGGCTGTTGCCTTCTGCAGAAGGGAAAGAGCAGCTTTGCCCTACTCAGACCTGGCAGAAATAGACTCCGTGTCAGCCAGGCCTGGAGGGACCAGATGGGGCCTGCTGTGAAGCCCCTTGTTAGGGGAAAACCCTGCTAAATATGTGCTAGGGCACAGGGGCCTAGTGGTTAGGGCTCCGGACTAGCTGTTGTGAGTCCTGGGTTCTATTCCCACCTCTGCCGCTGATCTCTGGGTTGACCTTGGACGCGTTGCTTCCTGTGTCTGTCTTGTCTGGTTCGAGTCCTTGCCCCAAAGTGCTTACAAACTTCCTTACTGTGCGTTTGTCCAGCAGCCACGCAATGGAGTCCGGGCCTCTAGGTGCTACTCTAATCCATTCTTCTTCCTATGTCCTTCCGCCACAATCCGAGGGTTTTCCAGCACTGGGCACGTTGATATGGCCCAGGCTGGAGCCCTGGCAAGATCTCCCTTGGTCCACGTTTCCTCCAGGAGCAGGCAGACGAACAGATGTTCTGTGGTTTGCGTTTCACCGTCTGCGAACCCAGCTGAGCACCTGCCCCTACTCTAAGCCAGTGACACGTAATGTGGATTTTCAGAAAAGACCTTTTGAAATACACCCGTCACTCTTCCCGTGTCTCCATTCAGTGGCTGGGCTGGGGTGGATCGGGTGAACTGTGTGGTGTTCTCACTCCCCACCCCCGCTCTTGGTTTGTAATGCATTGCCAGGTCAGGTCTTGGCTGTGTTCTTGGAAGACTGGGGAAGTCCCTTTCTGAACTCCGAAGGGGTGGGGATATTGACTCGCCAACAGCAGGACGACGACCATTTTAGCAGATGTCGTTTGGCCAGACTTGCTGGGCGTGGGTGAGGCAGGGGAGCCAGACCAGAGCAGGTTACGGTTAATGGCCGGCAGGCTGCAGTATCTGCCATGGGCAAGGGCTGTAGCATCCCCTAGCTCAGACCGGGCCACGCCCGTCAGTAGGTTGCGGGAGCTTGTTTGAGCTCCTCAGGATGTGGAGCCCTGTGCGCCCCACCAGCAGGTGAAGACCCAAGGGCTGTGACATGCTCTGTCCACCAGCTTTCCCAGCAATGCCGGTAACACCCTAATCTCCCTGTCTTTCAAAAGCTGCCATGTACTGAGTCTGAGACGTTCTTTGTATACGGATTGCATCAGCCACCGTGCCCTAAAGGCCCCCTGCTTTTTCTCTCTTTCCAGGTGTTGAATCCCTTCTACATCTTCCAGGTTTTCAGCATCATTTTGTGGCTCTGTGACGCCTACTACTATTACGCTGCCTGCATATTCGTCATCTCTGCAATATCCATAGGGCTGTCACTCTACGAGACTAGAAAGGTGGGTGTCCGGCCTCTTGGGAGGGGAGGGACACAGGGCTGCGTTCTGCTGTCCACTCCGCATTGCAGGGTGACTCCGGAGATGCTGAGTGACTCCAGCTCTGCCCCCGTGGAACAGAAGAACGGCCAGACTGGGTCGGACCAATGGTCCATCTAGCCCGGCAGCCTGTCTTCTGACAGCGGCCAGTGCCAGGTGCTTCGGAGGGAATGAACAGGACGGGCAATCGAGTGATCCGTTGTTCGCTCCCAGCTCCTGGCAATCAGAGGCCAGGAACACCCAGAGCATAGGGCTGTGTTCCTGACCACCGTGGCTAAAAAACACTGGGAACAGTGGCTCGGGGACTAAGAGCTCTAGAGAAGTATTCCTTCCATTTGTCCCCATTCTTCCTGCAGGCTGGCAGTCTGCAGCATGTGCGCTGTTCACAAGGGCGTGGTTTGTTTGCATTCCTTGTGCAGGGGCGAGCCTTTTTCCAATAGCCTTTTCCTAGCCAGGAGGGACGGTGACGGGTGGGATGGGCCGTCAGTTATCAGCGTGCAGCCAAATCGAGCTCTCACGTTTTCAGCCACAGCACAAGTGCATTTAAAGCGCGTGACGGCCTATTGCATCCCCTGGCTCTTGTCCCAGCCGCACTGCCTGGAAATAACCAGGCCTAGCAATCCAAGGGTGCTTCTGGGGTTTGTATCCTCCTGGGCGCAGTCATCTCTGCTCTGTACTGGAGGTCCTTGTGCCTTTATTGCATAAAAGAGAAAGGGGGTGTTGGGGGGGGGAGGGTGAAAAAGGAAGAGGAGAGATGAAGGAACGAGACAAAGATGGTACAGAATAGAGTCAAATCTGGTGGATTCTCCAGCAGTGAAGTCTGGAAATCAGCACGGGGGGCTTACTAAAAGATTCGCTCTAGCATAAGCAGAAGTTATGGGCTTGGTGCAGGCATCACGGGCCGGTGGAGGACTAGACTGTCCCTCCTGGCCTTAACATCTATGAATCCTGGGGGGGAGGGGGGGGGTTTTCCGTCATGTGGTGCCATTTCCATTCTGGACTAGCCCCCGTGAAGTGCTGGTATCAAGCCCTCCCTGCCCTGCTAGCGGATAGCTCTGTTTGATTCCTTGCAGCAAAGCGTGACGCTGCAGAGCATGGTGAAGATGGCCATCGGCGTGAGAGTCCACCGAGCCGCTGGAGGTGAGCAGCAACAGTAGGTTGTAATTCTCCACTGCCGCCTGAAAGGCAAGGCAGACGCCACGCGCTTTTGCACCATCAGCGCCTAGGTAAATGGGCCTTTGTTGGCAGAGCTACGAGGGGGAAGATCACGCCGTGCCTGTGGTGCCATTGTCCTCGCTCTGAGCAGCCGGGTCAGTTGAGATGTCAGGGGTTGAGGGTAGCCTGGACTGGACGCTTCACAAGGGTATTTTTGCAATTGTCAATCAACAAAAAGGCGGCTGGCTACGCTCTTAGGCCCCGATCCTGGAAATGCTACCGGGCATGTATGCTTGCTCCTATGAGCGCTTCCAGTGGGAACGGTTGGAGTATTAAGATCCTTGCTCATAAGCTGAAATTCACCCATGCACGAGGTCCATGTGCCACTCCAGTCTCCCTGAAGCCTTTCAAATAGGATTCAAGTGACGCGCCAGCCTTGTGCTGGCTGCACGGCTGTGAACTTGACCCCGTCGGGCCTTGCACTCCCCCTGAACTGTTGACTTAGTGAAATCTCGCGTGTAAACTGCCAGGCTTGGTGAGGGTTAAGGCATTGTGAAAAAGTGCCATGTGTAAAGACGTTGTTCGATAGAACACACCATTTGCTCCCCTGTGATTGTGGAGGCAGTGTGGTCTGGTGGCTAGAGTACAGGACTGGGAGTCAGGAGACCTGGGTTCTATTCCCAGCTCTGCCACTCACCTGCTGGGTTTGTGCCTCAGTTTCCCCACCTGTAAAATGGGGATGGTGATACTTTGTAAAGCACTTTGATTATAGAGCTTCAGCATTCCAATGAAAACAGCATTTGGCATTTTAACTTTTCCTTCCGACGGCACCAAGGCTGTGAACATTTAAGCGGGCTCCACCCACCTGAGCAGCTCCATTCATGTGAAGAAAGCCCATGCCCAGGTCTGTGGGCTCAGAGCGTGTATGTTTGCAGTGCACATGGAAACGCCCTTGGCAAGGAGAAGGGGAACATATGAGTTTATCTTCATTGCCCAAAAGGAAGCGAACGGCAGAAAGTAACACCGTATAACTAGGGAAAGGAAAATCCAATTTTTGAAATGCTTTTCATTCTAGCAAGCTAGGTGCTGTTGTGAGGCACTAGGGATGGTTATTTTTATTTAGTATCTAGCGCTTTTCCATCAATAGATCTCAAAGTGCTTTACAAAGGAGGCCAGGATTATTATTCCCATTTCACAGATGGGGAAACTGAGGATGGGGCAGTGCAGTGAGTTGCCCAAGGTCACCCAGCAAGCTAGAGACAAAGCCAGGTTTAGAAGCCAGGTCTCCTGAGTCCCAGGACAGCACTCTAGCTGCTAAGCCAGACTGCATTAGGCTTTGTAAAACCTCTAACACAACATCTGAACTTGGAACTGAGGCAGGTCGTTGCTGTCCCTTTCTAACATGAAACATGTCCCTACTGTTTAAGAAGTGTCGCGTATGTGTTCTCTTGTAAATCAGCCCAGTTGAGCAGCTTAACCATGCTCCATTAAGCAGAATTTCTGACGACTGCCTCTCCGCTGAGCTCCAGTAAGCCACTTTATTAGTTAAAATTAAATTTTCTCAGCAGATAAAAGGCTGGCTTCTTTTTTTCCCCCTTTTCTAAGCAGCTGTTTGCCTGGGGTCTAGCACCCTGTGATCACAAGATTAAAGTTAAAAGGTTAAAAATTACATGAGACTTGATTCTCTCCAGCCCCTGCTGACTTGTCTTTTTGTATCTAATCTTTGAAAGGTTCTCTCTCACACTGGCGGGGATTTAGTTTTGCTATCTACCCAACGCGGGATGGCGTCGCCTGCTGTGTGCGCCTATCAAGGCGATGCTAACGTTATATAAAATAATTGAGCAGCCCCTCGGCGCACAGATATTAAATGCACCACAGCACATCCTTTTAAGCCTTTAAAGTGGTAATTACGAACCAGTTAGCTCCAATTTCAGCCTTGATCCTAGGCAGAGCGATCCGCGTAAGTTCTTTAGTGGGGATTTGGACTTTAATGCGTTAATGATTAAATGGAGGCTGATCCATTGCTTTAAAGCAGTGGTTCTCAACCTGGGGGTACGCAGAGATCTTCCAGGGGGCACGTGAACTCATCTAGATATTTGCCTAGTTTTACAACAGGCTACATGAAAAGCACAAGTGAAGTCAGTGCAAATTAAAATTTCATACAGACAATGACTTGTTTATACTGCTATATATACTATACACTGAAATGCAAGTTCAATATTTATACCAGTTGATTTATTTTATAATTATATGGTAAAAATGAGAAAGTCGGCAATTGTTCAGTATTATGTCTGATTTTGTCAGCAAGTTGTTTTTAAGTGAGGTGAAACTTGGGGGGACACAAGACAAATGGGACTCCTGCCAGGGGTACAGTCGTCTGGAAAGGTTGAGAGTCACTGCTTTAAAGTACCGCAGGGAAAAGTTGGAGGACCGAATCTAGAAGGGCTTATCCCCACGGTGTATGCCTGCAGTGGTATTGCCATGTTGTCTGTCAGTGAGCAGAGGAGGAAGGTACAAGACACACCCACCCACATACACCCAAAGTGTATGTTGCTGCGGCAATATTTGCTCATGATCCATGGCCTATGTTGCGTTCCCTGGCTCCCAGTCCAAGGCCCTGGGTTCTGTTCCCTGCTCTGCTGCTGACCTGCTGCGTGATCTTGGGGGAGCCCCTTCCCTGGGCTTTGGGGTCCCCCCTCTGTTAAACGGGGGCAGTGCTATTTAACTCCTTTAGAAGCCGCTGCGAGATCGGCCGGTACCAAGCACCACGTGCCTGCTTGTTACAGTGGGAGGAATCTGAGTGCGCTGTGGCTTGCCTGCCTTTGCAGAGGAGGCGGTGGTGAGCTCTCTGGACCTGGTGCCGGGTGACTGCATCAGTCTCCCCTCCGACGGGTTCGTCGTCCCCTGCGACGCCGCGCTGCTGACCGGCGAGTGCATGGTCAACGAGAGCATGCTGACAGGTGAACAGGGGCGGGAGCGGGAGAGCGGTACGTTGTGGGAGGCAGAGATCGCTGCTTACCCAGGCCTGACTGTCCCCCTCCTGCCATTAGCCGTGCACACGCTGCTGGCGGGGGAGAGGAATCGGAGCTGAGCTGTCTGCCTGACCCTGTGTTCCCTGACGCCAGCAGGCCGGGCTGTGAGCTTCACGGCTCAGATAATAGCAGTGAAGCCGCAGCAGCGCAGGCTAGCCACTGGAGTGTATACCCGGGGCCTGGGCGGGCTTGTCCAGCCCATGCTGCCATGGCTTCCCTGCTGTTATTGGAGCCAGCTAGTTCAGGCAAGTCTACACGTGCTACGCTCACACCTCTGAGTGCGGTGTGGACGTACCCGAAGCCTCTTTTGGGATGAGAGGGGGGAGCTCTTTAGTGACCCCTTCTGGCCATCCATTGGAACTGCAGGGACTGGCTCCACAAGGAGACTTGGTCCCGTGGTTAGGGCACAAGCCTGGGAGTGGGGGGATCTGTGTTCAATTCCTTGCTCTGCTACTGACTTCCTGCATGACCTTGAGCAAGTCACTTAGGGCCAGAAGTTTACAGGTATTTAGGCACATGAAGATGCAGGTAGGCACCTAGTTGGCCTCGGTGCCCAGCTCCCATTGATTTCAGTGCTTGATTTCAATGGGCATTTGACACCCAGGTAGTCTGGAAGATCCCACTAGGCACCTGTCTGCATCTTTCGGCACTTAAACATCGGTGTCTCAGCTCCCTGAGTGTCTGTGCAATGAGGAGAACTGCCCTGCCCTGCCGCACAGGGGCACTGGGAGGATAAATCTACTTGTAAAAGATTGTGAGTTGCTCGGATACTCCAGTAATGGACCCCAGATCAGAACACACAGCCCTCTGTGGCTGGAAGGGTGGATCCATCCAGCAAGGCGGCTTTTGAAGCATGCGTTGGGGAAACTAAGAGCATGGATGGTGGATCCTGAAGGATTCCCTGTCTGCCCCACTCCTACGCGGAGAGAACTCAAACACTGGCTGAATATGAAGGCATGTTTGTACGAATCTGTCTGCCCATAACCTCACTCACCTGCTGATTTTCTCCTGTAGGGGAGAGCGTCCCAGTGATGAAGACGCCTTTACCCAGCGGACCCCAAGCTGCCAACATGATCTATTCCCCCGAGGAGCACAAACGGCACACGCTGTTCTGCGGGACTCAGGTCCTCCAAGCCAAATCCTACGTGGGCAAGGAGGTCCTGGCTGTGGTGACACGCACAGGTAGCTGCATCTGGAAGCAAACCCAGAGCCCCCGGTCCTTAGTTCCCAAGGCCAAGACTATAACAGGGTTCAAAAAAGAACTAGATACGTTCCTGGAGGACAGGTCCATCAATGGCTATTAGCCAAGATGGGCAGGGATGGTGTCCCTAGCCTCTGTTTGTCAGAAGTTAGGAGTGGATGACAGGGGACGTATCACTTGATGATTACCTGTTCTGTTCATTTCCTCTGAAGTACCTGGCATTGGCCACTGTCAGAAAACAGGATACAGGAGTAGATGGACCATTGGTCTGACCCAGTATGGCCGTTCTTATGTTCAAGTATCATTCCCCCCTGCATGTGCCACATGGGGCTGGTTCTGTTTTATCCTGGCCAGATAAGAATTCTCCTTCCATCCAGATACACCTGTACTAGCAACTTCGCTGTTGCTTCAGCTCTGGTCCATTTAACAGAATGTTCTTAGAAGCCAAATTAAAGTGTATTGTCTCCTTGACTAGCCTGGCACCATGGCAGAGCCGTTCTCCTGCGGAAACCTGTAACGTTCCTAGGCTGCTGGCTACTTCTCCTTCTCTGTAGTTAGCCTGTTACCCCCTAGCGTTCTCTGCCGTGCCCTCCTTGGGGCCCTGCTGCTCTGCGGGGAGAGCCGTGTGGAGTGTAACGTGGTCACTGACCCTGCTCTCTCATGGCTCAGAGCACCCACCCAGCAGTGTGTTCCCAACGTGTTTCACTGCCCCGCAGGATGAGTGCAACCGGCGAACGCTGAGCTCTGCAGAAAGGGGAAGGAAAACCTTCCCTCCTTTCTTTCAGGGCCAGTGGAATACCAGCTAACCTGGACGGACAGATAGACACGCACGCACGCAGCCCATGTGCACAGGCGCTTAGGGGATCCCATTCGCACCGCGATTACGGCCTGTCCGTGTCGCTGCAGCCAGGCTCCTGAGCAAGGGATGAGAGATGCTACATCTCCACAATCAGGAGCTCTGAGGTGATCCTGTTGGGTGTGGACACACGCCCTGCTTTTGAATTCCGTGTTCCAGCTGGGTTGGAAGCGCCTCCGCTCTGAGATGAGCGGTTACGTCAAAGGGAATCGCAGGACGGCTTCTCCAGTTCTCCCCCAAAGCTACGGCTTTTAATGGCCACAATTCACCGTGTGAGTTTCCAAGTCCCGTAAGCATCTCTTTTCCTTTCGTCCCCTCCCCCAGGGTTCTGTACAGCCAAAGGGGACCTGATCAGCTCTATCCTCTACCCCAAGCCTGTGAGCTTCAGGTTCTACAGGGATGCGGTGAAGTTTGTCCTCTTCCTCGCAGTTCTGGGTACGTCTGAAAGCGGGCGGCATTACAAGCAGCAGTCGTCTGGGGCTGAGTGTCTTATGAACTGACGAATCCCCTTTACAGCCGTCCCTTCTCTCTCTTGCAGCTCTTATCGGCACCACGTACAGCATTGTGATTTTGATTAGAAACCAGGTGAGCTGACAGTGATGGGAAAATCTCTCTTTCTCTCCTCCCAGCCCTCTCCCTTCTGCGCCCCTCCTTTGATTTGGATCCAGGGCTTAGATCAGGAACGGTCCAGACAAGTTTGGTTCTGTTAAAGACGTTGGCATGGGAGCAAACCTAGGCATTGCTGTGCCGCCAGTTTTCTCTAATGGCCAGCACTGCAGACTCCACCTGGGATCTGCTCTGGGTTCCTTCTGGCTCTCTCCTCCCTACTAGTAACAAACATCCTGCAGCTGCGTTGGCTGCCACAGAATAAACCCCCCAGTTCAACTCTCCTGGGCCCTGCAGGCTCAAGGCAGACACAGCTTGTCTTTGCTGAGGAAGGAAGCAGAGACAAGATGTTAAATTTAGAGAGAGCAGGGGGGAGACCTGCAGAAACGCCTGGGTGCAAATCATCAGGTATTTGATCATCTCATCGCACCTGCAGTCGGTATGCTTGTGAAAATGCCGGGGCAAATCATGCTCCCCCCAAAAGGGAGCTGGGGCTTCTGAAAACCTGGATCACATTCTAAGTTGTTTTCCCTTTCTGCGCTGTCTGGGGTTGCCGGGGGCATGGCGAGCTTGTGTGCGTCTCCGATAGGGAAAGATCTGGGAAATCCCAGGTGCTCTCAAACCCAGGCGAAGGCTGCCGGTGAAGAGCCGGCTTAGCTTTATTAAACACCAGCTGTGCAGGGTGTTGTGGGCGTTTGTGCTCCATGGTCCAGCTCCCGGCGCTGCTCAGATGACCTGCGGATCCGGATGCTGCACGGTGGGTTCATGTGTCCTCCGCCCCGGAGAGCCTACACCCAATTGAAGCTGAGCTCTCGTGTTCTCTCTCTCTCCTCCCCCACCCCGCCGTTCCTGGCTGTCGCACGTGGACAGGTTCCTCTCCGGCAAATCATCATCCGTGCGCTGGATCTCATCACGGTCATCGTGCCCCCGGCTCTCCCTGCTGCGATGACCGTGGGCACCATCTATGCCCAGAACAGGCTGAAGCGGCATGGCATCTTCTGCATCAGCCCTCCCCGGATTAACCTGTGCGGGAAAATCCGCCTGGTCTGCTTTGATAAGGTGAGTCCTCGGGCTCCTGCACCGGGGCATCCGCGGGTGCAGCTGGCTTGACAGCCTGCCAGCTGGTGGGCTGAACAAGTTGTCTTCTCCCCCTCGCTGCAGACCGGGACCCTCACAGAGGAAGGCCTGGATGTCTGGGGCGTCGTTCCCGTGGAGAATAACTGCTTCCTGCCCATCGTCCACGAGCCCCGCTGCTTGGCCGACGGCCCCTTGCTGTACTCGCTGGCCACCTGCCACAGTGTCTCTCTGCTGAGGGAGCAGCCCATAGGAGACCCCATGGACCTCAAGATGGTGGAATCCACCGGCTGGGTAAGAGGGAGAGGAGTCAGGCGGGGAGCCAAAAGGCTTTGGACTGATTTTTGTGGGTGCAGGGGGAAGTTTGGAAGCTTCCAGGGGAGTGTGTGTTGGCTTCCGTCTTTGGGTGGTTTGCGGAAGGGGTGAGATAGCGGCTGGCCTTCTGTATCCCTCCGAGCTCTAGGGCCCTCTCCCCACCCGCTTCCTTCCTCTTTCCACCCCACCCGACTTCACAGGCTCTGCATCGCAGCCTTCATCCCTCTAGCCAAAAGAGACCAGAAGCTCCACCTTGGGGAGCCCATTCGTGCTGCAGAGAGGGTGCTGTCGAGGTAGTGACTGAAAGGGAGAGCCGCTCCTTGACTCTACTGGGGAATGTTCAAGAGACCAGATAACTGAGCTCAGCCAGATCTGTTGTTTAAAGACAAAGCAATACGGTACAGGGAAGAGAGAGAGCTCCTTCCCAGGAAGCGAATTCTCGCGGTGTGTTCAGTTCAGCTGACACAGGAGATGTGCTGCCCTTAAACTTGCCACCATAGCGTGGCTGTTTACAAGTTACACAGCGCTGGTCAAGCCCCTTCACGTTTAACTAACCAGCTGGTGCCAGCTTTGTCTTTGGTGCCTGCCCAGCTCTTGTTTTGAATTGGAGCTAGAAGATACTCCTTAAAGCAGTCATATAATCAGAATATCAGGGTTGGAAGGGACCACAGGAGGTATCTAGTCCAACCCCCTGCTCAAAGCAGGACCAATTCCCAACTACATCATCCCAGCCAGGGCTTTGTCAAGCCTGACTTCAAAAACCTCTAAGGAGGGAGATTCCACCACCTCCCTAGGTAACCCATTCTAGTGCTTCACCACCCTCTTAGTGAAAAAGTTTTTCCTAATATCCAACCTAGACCTCCCCCACTGCAACTTGAGACCATTACTCCTTGTTCTGTCATCTGCTACCACTGAGAACAGTCTAGATCCATCCTCTTTGGAACCCCCTTTCAGGTAGTTGAAAGCAGTTATCAAATCCCCCCTCATTCTTCTCTTCTGCAGACTAAATCCCAGTTCCCTCAGCCTCTCCTCATAAGTCATGTGCTCCAGCCCCCTAATCATTTTTGTTGCCCTCCGCTGGACTCTTTCCAATTTTCCACATCCTTCTTGTAGTGTGGGGCCCAAAACTGGACACAGTACTCCAGATGAGGCCTCACCGATGTTGTTCCTACATCTTACATGATTCCTTGTACTGCGTTGTTCCTTTCTTCCAGATATTACATTTTGGTGCATGACACTCTTCCGTGTAACTCTTGACCGTTTCTGTATTTGCCTATACCAAGTGCTAAGCTATACGTGACCCAGGGCATCGTGGGATGTACGCCTTAGCATAAGTGAGCAAGAATAAGCATAATACAACTTAACATGATTATCCAACACATATATCTCATGTTAATACATTGCAAATAGTACCTAGTAATGTGACGTTTGTATAACCCGTCTGCGTTGGCTAACAGTCCCTCACTTGGCAGTGTAATAATGATATCAGGGTTACACCGTAGCCAAATTACTATGAGGCAAAGATAAGAGCTTTCATGGCAGATTTATACTGTTTTAGCAAACTGCCTAAGCAGCAATATTAGTACAGTTAAAACGAATACACCTTGTAATAGACGCAAAACCTTCAACACAACTTCTGCCCAAGTGCGGAGAAGTACACCTCTACCTCGATAGAACGCTGTCCTCAGGAGCCAAAAAATCTTACCGTGTTATAGGTGAAACCGCGTTATATCGAACTTGCTTTGATCCGCCGGAGTGCGCAGCCCCGCCCCCCCGGAGCACTGCTTTACCGCGTTATATCCGAATTTGTGTTATATCGGGTCGTGTTATATTGGGGTAGAGGTGTATTCCCTCCAGATCACTAGAGGGATAAGGTTTGGGCTGCTTTAAGAATGCCACTGCTAATCTGAAACAAGTATCTTTTTGTTCGAATAAGGTTTTAAAATGTAGTTAGGGGATCCATATATACACTAAAAACTGGCACACATATATTTTGAACTTCATCCTAGTGCTGGGACTTGCTTTGAATTGTGTATTTATTCTGAAAAACTGAGATAGGCATTAGTATTGGATGACACCGTACCGACCTACACGGGGAGTAAAACAGACGTTCGGAGTAGTGCCAGCACAAGTGATAAATTTCTTATAATTAGTCACTATACAGTGCTGCCTATTCATATGATAGGTTACCCTTATTGCTGGCGATTGCCTCTTAGCCGCTACTGTCTCATGCCATGTGAAGCTTGCTAGCTTTGTTTCTCATTATACTGATCCAGGCCTGCAGGGACACACACTGACGATGCAATGTCCAAAAAAATATTACACATGTATTGAAATCCCTTAACAGAAAAACAGTGATTTCCGCTCCCCTCCCCCCCCGATTTGCATTGTAACGAGTAGCTGAGGTAGATCCATTTGTTCCTTTTTTTTTTTGTAACCTACTGAATGCACAGTAGCCAACTTATCAAATGTTTCAGTGTCAGTATCTAGTATTTGTAACAATACCATAAAAGAAATATACATAGAACCAGACACTGAGCAATATGGGTTTAGGATGCATTAGGACACGGTGTAACTGACCCCAAAGTACAAATTGTGCTAAAGAGAATTTGTTTGCACAATATAGTGCATTGCCAGTTTACAGTAGTTCTACACAGAGAGCAATACCACCTCACTAATTGCTTATCATTAATAAGTAGGGTCCTACCCAATTCACGGCCATGAAAAACACATCATAGACCGTGAAATCTGTCCTTTTGTGTGCTTTTACCCTGTACTATATCAATTTCACAGGGGAGACCAGCCTTTCTTAAACTGGGGGTCCTGACTCAAAAGGGAGTTGCAGGGAGGTCGCAAGGTTATTTTAGGGGAGGTTGTGGTATTGCCACCCTTACTTTTGTGCTGCCTTCAGAGCTGGGTGGCGGAGAGTGGCAGCTGCTGACTGAGGACCCAGCTCTACAGGCAGCAGCGCAGAAGTCAGGGTGGCAATACCATACCGTGCCATCCTTCCTTCTGTGCTGCTGCTGGCGGCGGCTCTGCCTTCAGAGCTGGGCTCCCGGCCAACAGCCACCGCTGCTCTCCAGCTACCCAGCTCTGAAGGCAGCGCCGCCACCTGCAGCGGCACAGAAGTAAGGGTAGCAGTACCACGACCTCCCCCACTTCTCTACAATAACCTTGTGACCCCCCCCCTCCCCCACCCACACACACACACAACTCCTTTTTGGGTCAGGACCCCTACAATTACAACACCGTGACATTTCAGATTTCAGTAGCCAAAATCATGAAATTTATGATTTTTTAAAAAATCCTGTGGCCATGAAATTGATCAAAATGGACTGTGAATTTTAGGCAGATTAGGCAGTTTTTCCTTTGGAGTGTTATGGTCGTTAATGCATAACTCCCATTAGCAGCTCTTTTTATTTTTTTTTTTAACCTACACAATTTTTCCTTATTAGCTTATTATGTTTTGTGACTAATTCATACATTTGTTCTTGTTTGGTTAAACAGTTTAGCAATGTTATGCGTATTCTATACCACATACCCTTTTTTTAGTAGCTAGGTCCTCCGTGTCACAAACGATCAGTTTAGAGACCGTTTCAGCTGCCTGATGTTCAAAATAGTTAGTGACTTTTTTTATTTTCTATAGCAGCCCTGTTCCAAATAGACATTTTAGATCCAAATAATCCTGAAATACAATCCATACTTCCGTCTAACTTTTGGAGTCTTCTATTCGAAAGATACCAGACTGTAGAACAGTCTTTTGCCCAACTATTGAGTCTTGTGCATGATCTTGATAAGATGCTATTATACTAATTAACAAAGACATAGACAACAATGATACATTTGCTTTTATACAAATTTAGCTATATTCTAATGAGAGAGAATCCAAACCACAGGTGTATGCATAAACTCACTGTGCTTAATAATGTACAGTTTAAATAACACTTAGACCTGCCCGGACTAGTGGTCTCTCTAATGGTTCTATAGTCGATTGCTTACCCAGTCATCCATAAATGATAGGCTGAAGTGTAGTTGGCCAATCTGTAATTTATAAAGCACTTTCTTTTCTATTTCTTCTGATGCCTGGGGGTTTCTTCGATGTTCACTGGTATATTCCTATCTCTGGTTTGTAGGATGCACTTTTCAACAGCTTAAGTTGGCTAACGTGATACATTTCTCCACATTTCTTTTGTTTCCAGTAACCCAAATTTATACACAGATGAGCTCAGTTTATTTCCCATGTAATAGGGACCAAGTCATTTATAACACAAGTTATGCTTCGGTACAGCATATGACAGAAGCATGACCTGGTTTTTTTATTCTTTTTTTTTATTATTCCTTTGTTATATATAATTTATTTGTACTTCCTTAACATGGGCATTACTAGTTTTCCGTAATCAATATAGTACTTGACAGCTAAGTCTGATGCTCACAATCTTCTGTGAGAAGATGTACAGAAGCTCCCCGATTTACGCAAGCGTTCTGTTCCGGAACGCCTTACGTAAGTCGAATTTTGCGTAAGTCGGGAACGGGTCTCCGACAATTACGCAAAAAAAAGCTTACGGAACTTTTTCCATAAGTCCGGATTTCCGTAAGTCAGGTTTACGTAACCCGGGGAGCGCCAGTATTGCTCTTCCTCCTGCCGCAAGCACTCTGTTTTAAGAAGAGAGTTAGCAATAGACTTTTTACCCAAGCTTTTGAGAGTTAATTTGGTGGTTGTAGCAATTAAACTTTAGGTAAATATTTGAAAGCACAAACTTTAATAACCCACACTTCTGTTAACATAGCACAAAAGAAAATAGTGTAAAAACTAAAGCCAAAAGAAGTTTAAATGCAGATTTATTCAAACACGTTGAGGGTAATCAACTTTTATGACATTTGCTGATGCTTGAGAGAGACCGACAGAAACCTGTTGCAATTTATTTGATTCGCTGTCATGTTTTGCAGTATAACCAGACATAATGTATATTGTTATATTTAAAAAAAATAGCTATAACTATATTTTAATACTAATAAAGGCACAAACAAGTTTATGATGATAACTTGTCTATCAGGGATGGTCTAGACAGTATTTAGTCCTGCCATGAGTGCAGGGGATTGGACTCGATGACCTCTCGATGTCCCTTCCAGTCCTAGAATCTATGAATCTATGAATAAAGCCTTTAAAAAGTAATGGTTTTAGTAATATTTTTGCATCAATATTGCGGTTCTCCCCTTCAGGTTTCTTTTATTTATTTTTTTTCTTGAACAAAAAGGTTTTGATTAATAATAAAAAAAGAAATCTTTGTTTGCAATTGAATTATTTGGTGGGGCAGAAATATTTGTACACACGTCAACCACTGTGGCCTTTTTGAGCTTTGCAAAAAAATTGAATTGGTATTCTGAGAAGATGGTTATAACCCAACCACCATGTTAAAATAGTGCGGCACCACTAATATATATTTGATAATGAGTGCAAAATTAATTTTTTTTTTCTTGCAACAAACAAAGTAAAAACAAAGTCATATGGCGCACACACTATGCATAACATATAGGACAAACTTACGATTAAAGACGAGTGGTACCAAAATTGTATTTATACCTATACAAGATAAGTCATTAAGAACTTAATGTTATTAAGGCAATGCATTTTCGAAAACAAACATTCAAAGCATTGACATGTAATGTGGCAGGTTATTTGTTTTGTTACCTTTTTATTTAAAACTTGTAATAAGAATTGATAAAAATCCCGATGAAGTTATTTGCTTACTTCCTTGTATTAGTTTGTTTAACTTAAGGCATTTTACGTTACTTTTAGCTTAAGAATACTACTGTATAGAAATAAGAAAAACCCCCTGTATCATATATTAGTGGCTAGGATTAGAAGAAGAATTAGCATTTTTGTTTCTTGGCAACCATATCTTCAAGAAAGTTAGGAGTTCCTTTAGTTGTTGCATTCCTGAAGGGTTAAAACCATTAGTCTTACAGGACTTATTTAAAGTGAAGTTTTTATTTGAAGTATTTTGATGATTTCTTTGCTGATATTTTTCAGTTCCCCCATCTCTTTGTGCAATGGGCGTTTTTCCTTAATAATTATAACCCTTAAAACATAGAGGGAGGACAGAAGTGGAGGAAGCAGTATAGGAAGGGAGGGAAACATAAGCCAGTGGAGATTAATTAACTTTGTGAGGGCATTTTAAAGTACAGGCCACAGCAGCGAGTGTAGCAAACGGAGCCGTGTGAGTCGTACAAGAGAAGAAAAGAAAGAGGGAGGGTTTGGACAGAGAGAGGGTATAAAGGAAAAACTTGAGCCAAATGTAAAAACGTTAGCGAAAGAAGGTTATGCTGTTAGCTCTGTAGCCAATGACTTCACTTTATCATTCATTTATTGTGTGATGTTAGGATTAACTAACATGTCATGTCATATATATAATCATTGTATGCAAAATAGATTTAAATTGTAGGATTATAGAAGTATAAGACTGATCAGTAGTTAGAAGGGAGAAGTATGCATTAGGTATCTAAGTAAGGAGGGCCAAAATGCAAGGCCTACAGGCTTAGTCCTGTAAAATGCCAGCTTAGCCATACTAAGCCATAGGCTTAAGAAATGTTTGACATAAGTAAGTGACCAAAGAATGACCTGATGCCACAAGATTATGGGAAAAGATGTGCCAATGCGTGGTACTGCAAAAAATTAACAGTAAGAGTCATTTTTTGCTTAAAAGATACCCAGGGTTGACATGGCCAATTCAGTCTGGGTGGATTAATAACAAGAATTTTTGTTATAAATTGGGGACTCATCAGTTGGAAGTAACAGAGGAGGAGAAGGACCTTGGAGTATTGGTTGATCACAGGATGACTATGAGCCGCCAATGTGATATGGCCGTTAAAAAAGCTAATGCGGTCTTGGGATGCATCAGGCGAGGTATTTCCAGTAAAGATAAGAAGGTGTTAGTACCGTTATACAAGGCACTGGTGAGATCTCATCTGGAATACTGTGTGCAGTTCTGGTCTCCCATGTTTAAGAAGGATGAATTCAGACTGGAACAGGTACAGAGAAGGGCTACTAGGATGATCTGAGGAATGGAAAACCTGTCTCATTAAAGGAGACTCAAAGAGCTTGGCTTGTTTAGCCGAACCAAAACAAGGCTGAGGGGAGATATGATTGCTCTCTATAAATATATCAGAGGGATAAATATCAGGGAGGGAGAGGAATTATTTAAGCTCAGTACCAATGTGGACACAAGAACAAATGGATATAAACTGGACATTAGGAAGTTTAGACTTGAAATTAGACAAAGGTTTCTAACCATTAGAGGAGTGAAGTTCTGGAACAGCCTTCCAAGGGGAGCAGTGGGGGCAAAAGACATATCTGGCTTCAAGACTAAGCTTGATAAGTTTATGGAGGGGATGGTATGATGGGATAGCCTAAATTTTGGCAATTAATTCATCTTTGATTATTAGCGGTAAATATGCCCACTGGCTTGTGATGGGATGTTAGATGGGTTGGGATCTGAGTTACTACAGAGAATTCTTTCCTGGGTGCTGGCTGGTGTGTCTTGCCCCAGGGTTTAGCTGATCGCCATATTTGGGGTCGGGAAGGAATTTTCCTCCAGGGCAGATTGGCAGAGGCCCGGGGGGTTTTCGCCTTCCTCTGCAGCGTGGGGCACGGGTCACTTGCTGGAGGATTCTCTGCACCTTGAGGTCTTTAAACCACGATTTGAGGACTTCAGTAACTCAGACATAGGTTAGGGGTTTGTTACAGGAGTGGGTGGGTGAGATTCTGTAGCCTGCGTTGTACAGGAGGTCAGACTAGATGATCATAATGGTCCCGTCTGACCTTAAAGTCTATGAGTCTATGGTCCACTCCAAATAATTGATAAGGAGGTGTCAATACCAAGAGAGGGAAAGTTGCTTTTGTAGTGAGCCAGCCACTCCCAGTCCTTATTCAAGCCCAAATTAATGGTGTTAAATTTGCAAATGAATTGTAGTTCTGCAGTTTCTCTTTGAAGTCTGTTTTTGAAGTTTTTTTGTTGAAGGGTGGCTACTTTTAAATCTGTTATTGAATGTCCAGGGAGATTGACGTGTTCTCCTACTGGCTTTTGTATGTTACCATTCCTGAGGTCTGATTTGTGTCCATTTATTCTTTTACGTAGGGTGCACCATGTGTGTAAATGCTAATGAGGTGTAGTTAGACTCACGTTATAAAAAGAGGGTGCCTAGATTGGGTAAAATGAGTTCCCTACGGGAAACCTCCAACAGGAACCCTCCCTCTACTGAGGCTCAACGGGCAAGGCAGTCATCAGAGTTTGAGTATCATTAAGGTTGTGAGTACTCGTGCCTTGGCCTTTATAGGATTTCTATATGCTTGGGGAATTATAAACTTAATTGTAACTTTAGTCTGTTTTATCAATTTTATAAGACCTGGTACTTGTGAATGTCAGTGTGTTGGTCACTATCCTTGATCTTTGTGTTCCTAGAGACTCTAAAACTGAAGCAGGTAGCAGAGGTGACTTTCGCTCTTCTGAGCTGGAAACTGTAGTGACCCACGGTGGTGTCATACCATATTACTACATTCCCTTTAAATCAAATAAAAAGTTACAGCTTGGAGAAGGGAGTGGGATCTGGTGGGTTAGAGCAGGGGGGCTGGGAGCCAGGACTCCTGGGTTTTATTCCCCCTCTGGGAGGAGAGTAAGCACGGCTACTGTCCCTGCACAACCTGAATTTGTTCCCCAAGTCCCTGTTGCTTGTGTCTGCACTCCTAATGCTCTTTTCTGCTGCGGTGAACTGTTTCTGGGCCAGTTAATACATGTTTTAAGGCTTTTTAACCTGTCTTTGCCATCCTAACTTCTGTCCCTCCTGTTGGCTGTACCTTACCTGACAATCTCCTGGTCTTCCCTTCATTTCTTAAAAACTATAAGCAAGGTACAACTGCAGTACAGTGGCTGATATTGTCCGTTTGCTGTTTTAATTTCCAACTTTGATCTTGTTCTAGCTTTAACCCTCCTTTTAGTCCTTTGACTTGTTTCCTTATTTGTTTAACTTTCATTTCACAGAAGGAATCCCGGGTTGTGACCCGCGTGGGTGAACCAGCCCAATAATTAGTTACATGTTTTCTTACAAAAGATTTGAGAGCTCTTTTATGATGATTTTCGTCCATCATTACTGCTAATTCTTGGGTTTTGGCATTTTGTTGTTTTA
Organism: Terrapene triunguis; assembly: GCF_002925995.2. NCBI lineage: Eukaryota > Metazoa > Chordata > Testudines > Emydidae > Terrapene > Terrapene triunguis. The sequence continues at coordinate 16,704,597 of NW_020665065.1, forward strand.
ACGGTTGCTGTATCTGGGCATTCAGCCCAGAAAAAGAGTCCCTTGTAATTAGTCTTTATACATTCTTAAAGTATGGCTTTATGCCCAGAAAAATAGTTTGCTTTTATTAGTTTAACTGGTTATTTAAGGTGTTTTGCCAATGTAACACTTATTATAAACTCCCCTTCCCTCCCAACCAGGCTAGCCTGCTGCACGTGTAGTTAGGACCGCTAGCCCCCAAAATCCAACCACTATGAGATTACTATCCTGAATCCAAATGGCCCATTGCCCCATGCCAAATTGACTTAGCTAATGGCTCCTGCCTGGCTTGCCGGCTACACCTTTCAGTGAATAGTTAACTGTCAAGGCTGCTTCCCCACTCTGAACTTTAGGGTACAAATGTGGGGGCCGGCATGAAACTTCTAAGCTTAACTACCAGCTTAGATCTGGTCCGCTGCCACCACTCCCAAAGTGCTAATTCCCTTCCCTGGGTAGCCTTGAGAGACTCTTCACCAATTCCCTGGTGAATACAGATCCAACCCCCTTGGATCTTAAAACAAGGAGAAATTAACCATCCCCCCTCCTTTCTCCCACCAACTCCTGGTGGATCAAGATCCAACCCCCTTGAATCTAAAAACAAGGAAAAATCAATCAGGTTCTTAAAAAAAAGGCTTTTAATTAAAGAAAAAGGTAAAAATCATCTCTGTAAAATCAGGATGGGAAATAACTTTACAGGGTAATCCAACTTAAAGAGGCCAGAGGACCCCCCTCTAGCCTTAGGTTCAAAGTTACAGCAAACAGAGGTAAACACCCTAGCAAAAAGTACATTTACAAGTTGAGAAAACAAAGATGAAACTAACACGCCTTGCCTGGCTGTTTACTTACAAGTTTGAAATATGAGAGACTTGTTCAGAAAGATGTGGAGAGCCTGGATTGATGTCTGGTCCCTCTTAGTCCCAAGAGCGAACTCCTCCAAACAAAGAGCACAAACAAAAACCTTCCCCCCACCAAGATTTGAAAGTATCATGTCCCCTTATTGGTCCTTTGGGTCAGGTGTCCACCAGGTTACCTGAGCTTCTTAACCCTTTACAGGTAAAAGGATTTTGGAGTCTCTGGCCAGGAGGGATTTTATAGTATTGTACACAGGAGGGCTGTTACCCTTCCCTTTATAGTTATGACACCAACTAATTGGCTACGCTTGTGGTTCAGTATTAATAACGTCCAAGAGACCCAATAAATCTGGCTGGACTTGGTTATTGTCTAAAGACAAAGTAATATGGTATAGGAAAGAAAGAGTTAATACATCACCAGTCCTTCCCAGGAAGTGAATTCTTGCAGTGTGTTCAGTTCACCTTACGCAGAAGACGTGCTTCCCAAATGTCCCCTTAAACTAGCCATCGTTTATAGCATGGCTGTTTACACAACGCTGTTCACGTCACTTAAACTTCATGTTGAACTAGCCAGCTGGTACCAGCTTTGTTTGGGGCCTCCCTGTATCTTCCCCTCTCTCATTTTGAATAATAAATGCCAGTCATTACGGGGCTTAAAGCTACTCCCTAAAGCGTTCCTACATCTTACACTATTTCCTTGCACCGCATTGTACTTTTGTTCCAGATATTGCACGTTAGTAGCTAACGCTCGTCCATCTAACTCTTGACCGTTTCTGTATTTGCCTATGCCAAGTGCTAAGCTGTACTTGTCCCGGGGCATTGTGGGGTATACGCCTTAGCACAGGTGAGCAGAAATAAGCACAATTCAATTTAATATGATTACCCAACACAGACACAATATTAATACCATGAGCATAATACCTATTAATGTGATTGTGTGTGTGTAAACTGTATGCATTGGCTAACAGAGGGCTCCCAGGGCATTTCCCCCCACCCCACTCCACACATGGTGCTTTTGCTCTCAAAGTGCAGGACTCTGGCACTCAACCCCAGGCCTCCTTTGTAGCAAAGCAAGAGGTCCCTGGATGGCCTCACTCTCCATGTTTGTTTGCTGCCCATATCACCTGTTCAGGGCACCCGCTGGCCTGAAGGAAGAGATGGAGACATTGGGGCAAAGAAGTGTGTGCCACCTGCTTAGTTTGTAGCTGGGAGCGCTTTGCCTCTCATGAATTGTCTGTGCATTGAACGGTCTGGAGGGTGTCCAGCCCACGTGACTTCACTCAGGGAGGCATGAACGTTGATCGTGGGAGTTGTAGTGTCTAGAATAGCTCCAGAACCAATAACACCGATGAAAGTCTCGTGTCTCACACAGCAACGATTTGAGCCAGGTGGTGCCCTCGGTTGGGAAAGTCGAGAAAAAGCCACTTAAATTGCAGCACTTTGTTTTTCCAACAACGCATTTGATCTACGAGAAGTGTCCTAAATATGGGGCAGAGGGCGCTGTACCAATGCTGTGCAAGTCCTGTACGTCAAGGAGGCCGTAGCAAAGCCCTGAAGAGGATTATTCATATGCATTGGGTCCAGTAACAACACACAGACTGGTAGGTTAAAAAATCTAGTTATTTAGGCTACAGTTTAGGGAAAGCTTCCCAAGATTCACGGGGCCCCATTCGTGAGAGGTGGTCAGAGCAGTTCCTGGAAATATTCGAAGAGACGTTAGATGAGACACAGTCTGTCCCCACTTGCCTGCCTCCTGGATCACGTGTGAATGAATGAATGAATGAAACAGGCATTCCGCTGCCGGCAGGAGCTGTGCCCCGGCGACTCCTGCAGCTGGGGAGAGCTGGGTTTTTTTTCTTCTTTTTTAAACATCATATCAGTAGATCTAAAATGTCAACATGTTTTCGAGTTACTTTCTCCTCCATCCAGCACTGTCCCGACTCCTGTGTCTGTGCATTAAAGCCATGGAGGCTCTAGCTCCGTCAGCAACGCTAAGGGTATGTCTACACAGCAGTCTGGAGCCAGGTCCCAGCCCGAGGGCCGATGGATTAAAGGGGCTTGCGCTAGTGCTTGAAAAACAGCCATAGAGACGCTGCTTTGAAGTCGCAACTTGGGCTCTGAAGCCAACCCCCACCCAAGGCTTCAAGCACTAGCACAGTCCGTCGACCCTGGCTGGGAGGCTCACTCCAAAATGCTGTGTAGACGTATCCTAAGAGGCCGCATCTGAAATGCAAATCGCTGCCTTTGTGTCGAGAGCCCGGAGCTCAGCTGTTGGCTTGCAGAAAAGGGGCTGCGTCTTCTAAAGTGCCCGACTTTGTTGGTTTCAGCTCCTGGAGGAGGCCACGGGGGAGGAGGCCAAGCTGCGCGCGGTCCAGCACTTCGGGACAGAGGTCCTAGTGGTGATGAAGCCGCCCCCTCTGGAAGAACAACCCCACGGCATGGTGAGCCCCTGCTTAGCTGGTGTCCTGATGCACAGTGATGAACGTGCCGTGCTGGAGTGGGAGGGAGGGGATGTTTTATACTGTACTTCAGAGGGGAGCAGCCCTGTGCAGCTTAGTTTCCCTACCGGGCTGGCACCTGCTGCTGGGGTGACAGAGATTCCCAGGAGGGGACCATTGTGATCATCTGGTCTGACCCCTGGATAACACCGGCTGGAGAACTGCCCCAAAGCAATTCCCAGCACGTACCTCCTAGAAAAACGTCCACTTCTGATTCCAAAATAGAATCCACCATGATAAATTGTTCCAATGGTTAACCCCCTTCGCTGCCAAAAATCTACACCCCACTTGCAGTCTGAAATTGTCTCGGCTCAGCCTCCAGCCGTTGGATCGTGCCCATGCCTTTCTCTGCCACACCAAAGAGCTCACGTGGCAGAGGCACCAGAGCTGAGCCAATTCTTTTGGTTCAGAGATCTCACCGAAAAAACCAGAGGGGGGAAATCAGCTCTATTTGAACCAGACTGAATTTTTTCAACATTTTTCATCAAATTGAAAACCCGGAAACCTTTTGTTTCAGATCAACCAAAACCTCTCGGGTCGATTCAGAATGAAATGTTTCCTTTTGTTGTTTCAAGTGGATCAAAAGGTTTCAGTCAACACAAAATGAAAAAAATTTTGAGTTTTTTCATTTTGATTTGGCCATTTTGAGGACGGTTCCCCCCCCCCCCTTTTTTTTTAATTGGCCAGATATGAGTTTGAAACACTGTTCCCAAATGAAAAGTTGAAATGAAACATTTTAACTTTGAAAAATAATCATTTTTCAGTCGAAATTATTTAGTCAAATTCGACCCGAATTCGTCATTAGTTTCAGAGCCCCCCAACATGCATTTTTGACACCCCTCTCCAAAAAAAACCAAAAATCTCCCACGGCTCCCATTCCGATGTGCCATTCCTAGCACCCCGGAAGCAAGCACTGCCTCTGGTGGGTGGGTATGTGCCACCGTATGGCTGGACCCCTGCCACCCACAGCTGAAGAGCCATGTCATCGTAGCACCGCTTGGCACTGTCTGGGCATCTCACGGATTCCATTCCCTCCCCAGAAACACAAGGTGTCTGCTGGGATTCTCCGTCGGTTCCCGTTCTCCTCCTCCCTGCAGAGGATGAGCGTCCTGGTGAAGCTGCCTGGCGACGCCCCTTCAGAGGCGTACATAAAGGGGGCTCCAGAGATGGTGGCCAGTCTCTGTAAGGAAGAAACAGGTAAAAGGCAGGGACCCACATCTCAAAGCTAGGGATGTCTGACCCGCCTGCTGGGTTTGGCATTTCCCTTTGCTGGCCAAAGACGACCTAGAGAGGAGGACAATAGTGACACCTCTGTTTATGGCAGCTGGATGTTGGAGCCCATTGGTTGCTCCAGGAGATCAGCTGTTAGGACTTGGGGGGGGCGGGAGGGGCAGGTACTCACTGAACAAGGCTAAGAATCTCTGCCACCCAAATCTCTCTAGGTCGTGTACCTTTGATTGCCAGCTATTTCAACTTCCTGGCCCCTTATCTTGGGAGCAAAAGGGAGGGGATCAAACCACCATGTGGGCAGTAGATGAAACAAGTTGCCTCTTGAATTTCCAGTAGCCCTGAAAGTGCTGATCTGCACTAGATCAGCCATTGTTCCCAGACTCGTTCTGCATGTGGTCCCTACCTTGGGCGTAGTCTGCGTTTCTGATACAGCCCTTTTTTTGCAGTCCCTCTGGATTTCTCCCAGTTGTTACGACACTACACTACAGATGGTTTCCGGGTCCTGGGGCTCGCCTACAAAACGCTACCTACCGTCAAAACCTTTGAGGAAGCTCAGCAGCTGACGAGGTGCGTGAGCCTTTATGACGTTTTCCTTCCTTCTCACTTTCCTCTCCTCCTTCCGTTTCTTGTGTGACCCTGGGGGCACTTCAAGTTCCCTGCGTCAGCTAGAGCTGGCCAAAAGGTTTTGACCAACATTCTTTGCTGAGAAGAAAAAAGTTGCTTCGGCGACACTTCGCCGTTTCACAAACGTGTGTCTGTTTCACTGAATTGTCTCAGCTGGGGGAGGGGAGGGGGAAGAACCATAAATAATCATCAAAAAATTGAAATGTTTTTGGGGTTGTTTTTTATTTTATTTTATTTTTTAATCCAAGACTTCATTTTAAAATGTTCTTTGTTTATTAAACTGATCGAAACTGTTGAAAAATGGTCAGATGTTTCATTCAACCCAAAGTGATTTGTTTGTTTGTTTGGAATTGTCGGCAAACAATTCTTGGCATAGCCCTAGGGTCAGCATTGAAACAAAAATCAAGTCATGGAAGTTCTCTGGCCTGCGTTATGGGAGGTCAGGCTAGATGCTCGCAATGGTCCCTTCTGACCTGAATCTATGAATATTAGGAGATCTAAATGGCTTTTAAAGAATCAGACACTAAAGTAACTGCCAGTCTAATTCACTCCCCTAATCCTGTGCTGGCATCCGACACTTACGCCAAGTGCCCTGTTGTGTCCTGGCAGGGATGCCGTAGAGAGTGGAATGACTCTCCTTGGCTTCCTAGTGATGAGAAACGTCCTCAAGGCAGAGACGGCCCCCGTGATCCACCTGCTGAGGAACGCAAACATCCGCACCGTCATGGTGACAGGTAACCGGCAGAGCTGCTTCTGGGGTGGGGACAGGAGAGGCCGGATCTGTGGAAGGGAGCACGTGTTTAAAGCTCATTGCAACTGGAAAGGAATAAGCAGCCTTTCTAATAAGTGTGGGGTCTAGTGGTTAGAGCAGGGGACTGGGTGTCAGGAGTCCTGGGTTCTATTTTTGGCTCCGCCACTGACTCTGACTGTCCTTGGGCAAGTTGCTCTGATCCTTAGTCTATTCATCTGTAAAATGGAGCTAGCAAACAGACCCCTGTGAAGGGGACTGGGAGGCTCATGTGTTCGTAGTCCCTTATTTATTAAAGGCCCAGGGAAGATCAGCAGTGTTAAGTCTGGTTCCGGTTGCGAAACCATGAGCCAATGCAGCGCTGTTCTGAGAGGTGTGAACTCCCCCGTTCCTCTCCCCTTGCCAGGGGACAACATGCTGACCGCGATGAATGTGGCCAAGAGCTGCCGGATGGTGGAGCTGAAGGAGCGGGTGGTGTTCGTGAACGCCTCGCCGCCCAGCCACGACAAACCCGCCGCCCTCAAATTCATCCTCTCCGACGACCCCCAGGGGCAGGAGCAGCCACAGGTGCGTCCCGGACGGGACTGCAGGAAAACCCAACAGCCTTGCGTGTGAATCTCTTCCCCCCCATGCAATATTATGGGTCATGGAACAAACAGGGCCATGCAAGAGCCCTCTTCGGCCCCCATCCCCCCCAGCTGGGCTTGTGAGGCATCCAGCTGGTGCAGTGGTGAGCAGAGAGCTCGATTCCACACGTTCCATAGCACAGAGACTCCAGGGCCCTGCAGTGGGGCTCACTAACTTGCCCTCATCCTTTCCTCTTTATTATCTGCAGTGTCGTGTTGCCCCGAGGCCCCTGTCTGGCTGGGCCCCATTGTGCTGGGAACTGTACAAGTGTCCTGTATCTTGCTCCTGCAGGCGGCCGGTTCCCCACCCCCAAGAACATACTCATCCCTGAGCTGTAGCTGATCCCCTTACGCCGGAACAGGCAGGCCCAGACCGGAGCACGGCAGGTGTGGGCTGCTCCGAACTTCCGGCTGCGTTAGGCGGTGGGATCCGATCTAGCCTGCGCTTCCTCAGCCAGGGCAGGGCATCTCCAAGGAGCCGCCTCTCGGGCTCAGCGAGCTGGGGACTGGGTCGTGGATCAGGGCGCGACCCTGATTTGCGGCCGACGGGGTGGCCCAGCTTGATCAAAATCCCGCTCTTGTTTTGGTGTGGAGAGGGATGATCTCCCTGCTCCCCCCGCCGCCGATCACAGACGCTGGGGCTAGGTTAGACTGTGGGAAGAAGTGAAGTCAGCGAAGAGCTGAGCGGCTGCTGGTGTGGTTTGCTCCGCAGGGCCTGTACCAGCAGGACGGCTGTTTCCTCGAGCAGCAGCCCTGCCACTTGGCACTGAACGGGAAATCCTTTGCTGTGGTCTGTGAACACTTCCCCCACCTGCTACCCAGGGTGAGTCCTTCCCTCTCCCGCCTCCGCCATCTCATGGAAGCAGCCTGCTGGTGGTGAAGCCTGCATTGCAGCTGCTGGGCAGTGGGGATGGCAAAGGTCTCCTGCCCACCACCAGTCTGTGCTTTACGCGTCTCCTCCTTGTTTTCTGCCCATGCCTGGCAGTAGCAGAACAGAGACGCACAAGCTGCAGCGTTCCCGGGCTGCCATGAGTTTGTCTCCCTGCAGATTGTGTAAGGGGGCCGCTCCTGCCTTGTAGGATTTCAGGGCCCTGTGTCATTGCCGCTAGGAGCATGGGTGATGCGTGAACTGCCGGCTGGGGGAGCTAGCTCCTGGCCCCACCCCTTCCACCCAAGATCCCGCGGCCGCCGGAGCCCAGAGCCCCCCCCACCGCGGCCGCCAGCCTTTCCCCCCGGCTAGCGCCCCCCAGCACCAGGAGGGCGGGCGGCTCAAGCCAGGGCCACCACACGGGGAGCCGCAGAGGGGGACCTGGAGGCGGAGCATGGGCAGGGCCATACCTGGCTGCTTGGGGAGGCACAGCCTTCCCCAGCCTATGATGCCCGCCGCCCATGGCTAGGAACCTCTCCTAGGGGTTCCCACCATCACTGGTCATTTATGAGGCGTCTCCTGGAACAAACACTCCCGAGTCCCCAGGGGATCCAGCAGTGGATACTACATAGCCACATTGCTTGCCACGATCCACCACTCCAACCTAACCACTGTGGAAGCAATCCAGCGAGGAGAGTCACACCAGCGAAGAGAGTGGCCCTTCTCTCGGGCAGCAGCCACTCCCGTCGTCCCTTTGCCTGTGGTCCATTGGTCTCTACTCCGTAGCCCCGCTGGCTGTTGCTTTGCTTAAGTGCTTCGGATGCCGTGACTTACCTGACCACGAAGCCCTTTCCCTTTCAGATCCTGATTCAGGCCACGATTTTTGCTCGCATGTCACCTGAGCAGAAAACACAGCTGGTTTGCAGCTTACAAGACCTCAAGTAAGTTAGGGGGAAGAGGAGGGTGACAAGACGGTTTAAGACCTAACACTTCCTTCCAAAGCGACCTCTTGTCAATGCAAAGCAGGACGCTTCCTTTCTCATGGGCTATTGGCAGCTGTGAAATCAACTTCCGACCGACACCGCCATTGGATCCATTTCCATCGTTTCCCTCCCCCCATCCAAAAGCTGGGGGTTACCCTACTTTCATGCTGCAAAGCCTAGATCTAGCCTTTTCCCCAAATTCACAGGTGTTTGGCCCTTTTATGGAGGAGGGGGTCTGAGCTGTGACGTTCAAATCGGCGTTTTCCCCAAGGTCTGAGCTTGTGGAGAGCCTGGCTTTTGATCCACACCCATCTCTGGTTTCTGAAGGCAGTGATTTTCTAACTACAGATTGCGGGGGAGAGATAAGTCGTCAGGATTCAAGAAACCCTTAGGAAAGTCCTAGAGGACTCAGAACCCAAATGCTCAGGTGCTTTGGCTGTTTTGGAAGGGGAGATCTTGGAGGGTTTTCTGAAGCCAGAGGGAAAGAAACTTTCTCTGGCAGCACTTGGAATTATAGATTTTTCCCACACTATCACCGGGTTTAGATTTTTTTTTTCCTCCTTTGATCTGACAGACCGAGAGCTTCTAATTATATAAAACCTGTGTAAGCTACTGAAGTATCCCAGCTACAAATCAACCCATCTTCGAGGCAGACAGCACTTAGAATCATAGAATATGAGGGTTGGAAGGGACCTCAGGAGGTATCTAGTCCAACCCCCTGCTCAAAGCAGGACCAATCCCCAACTAAATCATCCCAGCCAGGGCTTTGTCAAGCCTGACCTTAAAAACCTCTAAGGAAGGAGATTCCACCACCTCCCTAGGGAACCCATTCCAGTGCTTCACCACCCTCCTAGTGAAAAAGTTTTTTCTAATATCCAACGTAAACCTCCCCCACTGCAACTTGAGACCATTACTCCTTGTTCTGTCATCTGGTACCACTGAGAACAGCCGAACTCCATCCTCTTTGGAATTTGTCAGGGTCTCAGTACAGACTCTAGGCCGTGTTTCTCCTGCATCGTGTACTGACGTTACTAGCACTTCCAGCAGTGCAGGGAGCTGTGGGGTCTAAGGCTGCAACACCAAACTTGTCTGCCAAAAACTTACCACTGTTGCTACAACTGGTCCATCTCCACCAATGACAGCAGGGATGAGAGTGCTTAACCAGCTGTACTTCACACCCTAGTGTTGCCTCGCCCTGCGTGAGGCAGTGGTTAGACACTGGCCCTTTGGCTACACAAGTGTTCCCATTGTTGTTGCTGTTTGTGGAGCTGAGGTAACGGCAGGAAAACTTTGGCAAAGAAGTCCTGTGTAGACAAGACATGTGTAAACCGGCAGGAGAACCCAGAATTCCGGAACCTGTGCCTTTTGCAGATCAGTGCAAAGAAACCAATTCTAAGCTCTTTGGGGTAGGGACTGTCTTTTTGTACTGGGTTTGTACAGCGCCTAGCACCAAGGGGTCTGTTCCCTGACTGCAGCTCCACTGTGTGACCCGAAAATAATAAAATCCAATTAATATTTTACACAAAGGACATGAATTTAGTTAATCTAAGTAATTGAGAAATTAGCGCATTTGTCCTTAAAGCTGAATCGACTTCTCTTATTGACTTGAGTCTAAACAGTTTTAAGTACAGAGTTACTGTGTGGGGGATGAAAGACTTTTTTTTAAAATAAAATAAGCATTTCAACTTCTCTTTCAGGTTTGTTTTTAGTATCTACGTAGGTCCAAAGAAATGTAAGAAGCGACTTGATCACAGTCCACTAGTATGTATGCGGTGGTAGGCATTTCTGATGCTTTTTCATCTAGCAGCAAACGGCGCATAGCAAGATCCGGTGGCTGGAAGCTGGACAAATTCAGAGTAGAAATAAGGCACAGTGAGGGCCATTAACCACTGGTGCAATTTACCTAGAGGTGTGGTGGATTCTCCATCACGTGAACTGTCTGAGTATGGTGTCTTCCTGAAAAATACGCCCTTAGCACCAACAGAAGTTATGGGCTTGATACAGGGATCGGTGCATGAAATTCTCTGGCCTGGGTTATGTAGGAGGTCAGGCTAGATGGTCCCTTCTGGCCTTAATCTAGCCCATCTCCCAGTGGGTTGGTGAAGCTCGTTGCTTTGCACGGGCCTGGCGCCTTTATCGGCAGATCTCAACGTACCGTCAGCGCTTTTAACGCGATGTGCCCAACGTTTTACGACCCTGGATCCAGGGCACTCCGTTTTCTGGCAGGGAGGAGGTGGGAATCCTTTGGCTTATACTGTTCGTGTGGGCGTGTCTCTTGCCGCAGCTATTGCGTGGGGATGTGCGGGGACGGCGCCAACGACTGCGGAGCGCTGAAGGCGGCCGACGTGGGGATCTCTCTCTCAGAGGCGGAGGCCTCCGTGGCTTCACCGTTCACCTCCAGAATCGCCAACATCGAGTGTGTGCCCATGGTCATAAGGTGGGCTTCGTCCGCCAGGAACCACAGAACCGCATGTCAGGGTGGGGGGAATGGAATGTGGGGTCGGGGTGGAGATGTGAACATGGCAAGGGGTTGGCAAATTGGCTGGAAGGACGTGTAGTGTCTGCCAGTGTGTGGCCTGGAATGCGGGGATTAATTGATATTAATTAACACAATCACTGAGATTCTCAGAATATTATTTTAGTGACCGTGGTCTCTGACTTCCCGTTCCCTGATCATAGAATCATAGAAGATCAGGGTTGGAAGGGACCTCGGGAAGTATCTAGTCCAACCCCCTGCTCAAAGCAGGACCAATCCCCAGCTAAATCATCCCAGCCAGGGCTTTGTCAAGCCAGGCCTTAAAAACCTCTAAGGAAGGAGATTCCACCACCTCCCTAGGGAACCCATTCCAGTGCTTCACCACCCTCCTAGTGAAATAGTGTTTCCTGATATCTTCACCCCTTGTCCTCTCTCCTCTTCACCCTGCCGGGCGTATCCATGACCTGCGCTAGGTCCTAGCCACGAGGCTGACTGCCGAGCTGCCATCACCCCTTCCCCTCACTCTGTCCCCTCCTCCTTGCCCCTAGCTCAGGGGCTATGTCACTTAAGGCTTTTGAACTATCCATGGAGGTGGCTGCTTGGCCCACAAACCTGGTCTTCCTCCCCGCTCCAAAATGGAGTCGTCGATTCATACCTCTTCCCCTGCACAGAACTGCCTGGCCCCCTTGTCCATGAATGGCGGGTCCGTCAAGTCTTTCTGATCTCTCTTTCAGGGAAGGCCGATGTTCTCTGGTCACCTCCTTTGGGGTTTTTAAGTACATGGCCCTCTACAGCCTGGTGCAATTCGTCTCAGTGCTTCTACTCTACACAGTGAGTGTTTCGGGTACCGTCATTTGTGGGTCAGAGGAGAAAGGGGGGACTGGCTGGTTCTGGGAAGCTGTAAGGAGACCCTGGAGCCTCCCACCTCTAGACCCCCTGGTTTGAATCCCTCAAGGGCCTCTTGCTTGCCACTGTCTCACAGTTTCTGGCCAGGGCAAGTGAGGTGATGGAGCTGGCTGCTTTGGGAGCGTGGGCAGAGAGGCCAAGAGTCAAACGGGCCTGGAGACTGAGCTCTTTTGGTGCCCTGAGAGAGGTCCAGTCAGGGCGAGGCGCGCTGGTTGACTGGAGGGGAGGTAGCATTGCTGTTCCGGGTATAAACAGAGGCCCCGGATCGCTGAGGCTGTCAGTCGAGCCCCTTTCACCACAGTGAAAAGCCCCTTTCACCAGCATGCTGCCAGAGCTGGGGGTCCCGAAGGAGGCAAAACACGAGCTCCCGTGCTCCCCAGTGTCTCCGAGAGCCCCCGCTCCAATGAGAGGGGACGGGCTTCAGAGGAGGTCTCCTCCGGGCCTCGGCTGCGGCATCGGCACTCGGCAAAAGTAGGGGGTGGTTGAGATGAATGGGCAGAGGGAAGCATGTGCGTCAGGGGGGTGGAGGGGAGGCTCAGAGGTTGGGGAGGGGAGCGTCCTGTGACATGGGACGGTTTTTGGGTCCTCTTTGTAAACTGGTGTTTGTAACTTTGAAGGACAGAATGATAGAGACCATAATGCACGACTGCCTGCTGGAAATGGAACTGCCCGACCATGTGTCATAGCCCCCTTTACTGCCAGCAGCAAACTGGGATTCTCCTTTAGCTCACCTGGGCAGGGCCTGTGCTTTTCATAACTGAGCTCTCTCTCTCCCTTCAGCCCCCAGGCCGGTCTGAGCAGCCACCGTAATATCGTAGTCAGCCACTGATCTCTTGCCGTATTTGAATTCGGGTCTTTCCTCACAAGATTCTGCTTTAGTGACTTTCTCTCACTGCTGGATTTGAACCAGTCACCTCGAGATGAGGCTCTGTACCCCACTGCCCAGTCCCCTGAGCCATCCCAGGCTGCTCCTGATGGAATATCCCATTTCTCCTTCTTTCCTGCCCACGCCCAGATTAACACCAACCTGAGTGACTTCCAGTTCCTCTTCTTTGACCTGGTCATCACTATGACCGTGGCTGTGCTGATGGGCAAGACCGGACCTGCCAAGGAGCTGGGCACAAAGCGCCCCCAAGGGGCACTGATCAGTATTGTTGTCCTCGGCAGCCTGCTCCTCCAAACAGCTCTGCTGATCACGGTTCAAGTCATGAGTTACTTCATCACAGTCTCACAGAGCTGGTAAGTGTCTGTCCTGGCCTGGAACCGGCCACGGTAGCTAAAAGGGGAGGACACACAAGCTCATTTTGGCCTCGTGAAAGGTACCATGTTGGGAATCCCCAATCAGAGCTGGGGGTATCCTGTCTCCTCCCTGGCCAGCACCACCTGCGTCAGGCACCGGAAGAGCAACCTGCCCCCAGAGGAAGCTCCTTCCTAACCCCCGTCAGATGGGTCATGCCCTGAAGCATGGCGGTTCGTACCCTTTCTTGTCCACTAATCCTCAGCTGGGAACCAAATGCTGGTCTCTGCGGTGGCTCGCTCCAGGCCAAGCTAGCTGCACGTTGCAGGCAGGTCCCGCCGGATTGCGCCGTGGTCAGAGGCTCGTCCCTGATCCCTGCCCCTCCCCTACTTCTCGCCCAGGTACGTCCCGCTGAACAGCACGGTGAGTGCCCCGCAGAACCTGCCCAACTACGAGAACACCGTGGTGTTCTGCATCTCGGGCTTCCAGTACCTGATCCTCGCCGTCGCCATGTCCAAGGGGTACCCCTTCCGGGAGCCGCTGTACACCAACGGTAAGAGCCGAGCCGGCCTCCTCGCCGCACCTCTTGTCTGTAGCAGGGGGTGGTTCCCATGGTCACTTGGCTCCTGTAACCGGCCCGGCGTGTCCTGGGTCCATGATGTCTTCTCTTGCCCCCCAGTGCCGTTCCTGCTTGTCCTTGTCGCTCTCTTCGGCCTGACGATGGGGATAACTCTTTACCCGCTGGGCTTCGTGAAAGCCGTGCTGAAGCTGAAAGACATAAGTGATATGAGCTTCAAGATGCTGCTGCTAGGCATGGCCACACTCAACTTCTTCACAGCCTTCATGCTGGAGGTAGGAGGGCGGGGGGGGAGCTGAATTGAGGGTGAACGCCCGGCTATGGGGGCAGGGTTCCTGTGGGATCCCCACCCTTACTAGTGCCCCCCACGGGTCAATGTTCCCAATGGGCTGGGGAGTGCTGAGCAGAGGTGTGGGGCGCGCCCCCCCAGGGGAGTGTGGAGGACCGTCCGGGGGGCGAAGCAGGATCCAGGCTAGCCCCCCACGAAGGTGGGGGGAAGCACCACCCAGCCCCAATCTGACCCCAGCTCTGCTCCGGTCAAGCTCCCAACCGCGGCCCCACACAGCCCTAGCCTCGGCTGCTGGCCACAGCCCAGGGCCAAGGCTGAGGGCAAGGCCGGGAGTGGAGCCGCACCTGGACAGGGGCCTGACTGCCGGCCCCCACCGCAGCCTGGCTGCAGCTCCGCTCCCGCCCCCAAACCCAGCCTCAGCCCCCTTACTCCTGTCCGCATCTCTCCCTCCTCCCACACCCCCCCCAAGCCGCAGCCCCGCTCCCAGCCCCGGCTTGGCGGGGAGGCGCAAACGGGCAAGGAGGGTGCCACCCTCAAAAGTTTGGGACCGCTGTTCTAGAGCCAAGCAGTGCTACAGAGTGCATCAGCCGGAGGGGACCCCTCTGGATTGGCTTGAGGATGGGCTCCCTGCCTGGGCCCTTCTGACCCGCTCCCCAGCACAGTCCTGATCCAGGCCTATCCTCCCAGCTTCTCCCAGGGACAGGTGGCCAATGAGCCGTTCCCTTCCACTGGAATGCTGTGGGTGTGTTGGGAAGGGAGCGCGACGCTGGTACGAGCTCCCCCCCGCCGTTCCCTGCCCTGACCCCACGTCCCTCTCGTCCTCCCCCCTCCAGGCCGCCCTGGATCACGGCATGCTCAATTGCCTGCGGCAGCTGCGCCAGAAGAGGGCCTCCAAGAAGCTGTTCAAGAGGCTGGAGCAGGAGCTCAGTCAGCAGCCGCCGCCGTCCTGGCCGCCATTGAACGAGCCGCTCTTCGCCACGCCCAAACTGTCCATCTCCGGGAGCTAGCCCCGGCCCTGGAGAGCCCTAGCTCCAGAGACAGTGTCCGTGAGTCAAGCAACCGCCTGGGGGAGCTTTCCGGCCTTCCCCGATCCAGCTCCATTTATTTATGTTCATCTGTCCGTCGCTGCCTTCCCCATGGGCTCTGGCTACTGCAGGGTTCTCGGTGCCCAGCCCCAGCGAGACGCCTCCCGCTGATGGCCCCAAGGTGCTCGTCTCAGGGGATGGATGCGGGAGGCAGAGGAAGGGCCGGGGAGCCCATCTCCCCTGGGGTGCAAGTACTCAACCCGCCCTCGCTCTGGAAAGCAGGGCAGGTGGGGTTCCCGCGGGGAAGCCCTCAGCAGCACTACCACAGAGCAGCTGCCCTCCGCTCGGAAAACTATTCCAGATCTCTGGCGTGCCTGGGTCAAGCGCCAGTCGGGATTAGACACAGGCAAGTGACTGGTCCGGTCGCGCCTGTGACTCAGGAAGAGGAGCTGCTATGTCGTAGTCACAGCGCCCCGTCGAATGGTTACCTTCCCCGTAAGGGGCCCCAGCTGATCCTTCATCCCCCGTGGGACCGCGCTCTTCCACTTACTGGGGGTGGCGGGGTCAGAGCCACGGCTGGGTGATTTGCCCTGGACTGGGCGTGGAGCGGTCCTCACAGCTATGTTGCACCTTGTCAGGGAGGGATGGGGGGGGGCAATGTTTGAAAAGGGGGACCCCCTCTCGCCCCGCACCCTTGTGTCCTTGCTGTTAAAAGCCACTAATAAAAGATGGCCTCTGTTGCCATGGTGCTGCACTCGTCTTGTGGCTCCGCTCACTGTGAACAAGCACCTGCATCCCTCCGCAGACGAGGCGGTGACCTCCGAACGGCCACGCGTAGCAGACACTTAGCTCGCCGGACCGGTTTGCAACCCAGCTGCTGTAGCAAACGAGAGTGTTACCTGGCCCGTGTGATGCTCAGCGCTCATTAAGAGACGGGCATGACAAGCTGCTGGAACGTGACAGAGGATGGGATTAGAGATATTTAATTAAGAATATAGTTGAGAGCTGTATTTATTCCACCCACCCCCACCGCCTGTTCATCGGAGCAGGTAGAATTGTAGCAGTCGGCTGTACTGTCCATCCAAACCGATCCTTGCCTCCACTCTTGGGAAGTGCCTGGATTGCTGCTACTGTTCCAAAAAGCTGGGTCATTTGCCACCTCTGTAGCCGAGAAGCTGCGGCCCAGATTCCAGTTTGAAAGCCAGGTTTGTGCACTTCCACTGCTGATGGGTCCTCTGCTAGAACGTTACTGGCGACGCTTCAGCAAAGTGATGGAATTGAAACGGAAGATGTGTAGGATGTAAGCTCTATTTTTATTCGTCAAAGTGTATAGAGAGGGAGTGTGTGTGTGTGTGTGTGTGTAAATCATGTACAATCTCCAACTTCGCTGTGTTGCTTTTTTGAGTGTATCTAATAAATCAACATTATTTTCTTGAAAACTAGCTTGTGCCATTTAATTCTGAGGGGCTACATTTCCCAGGTGCATTACAACTAGGTAATGGAGAACAGGTACTGAGATCGAACCGGGCTACCCGGAGACTAACACGTGTCGACCAAGAAATAGGAACATGTATTTGTGATTACATGGAAAAATTCCTTTCTTCAAATAACAAGTTAACAGTAATAGTCATTATTTTTCATGTTTTTTACTGAGTACTGTTGGCCGTGGTATTTTTGTTTTTATCTCTGCTTCTTCTGTCACTTGCACAGTCTGATGGCTTTACTGATACAAACCCATTTTAACGCTGCCAAATGCAAGGTCACACATCTATGAACAAAGAATAACAGGTCGCTGTGACGTACCCAGGGTACAATCTGACCTGGTGAACAGCTGTGTCCCCTCAGTTCTCTGACCTAGGGTTCAGTTTACACTACTTCGCTGTGAGAGCTACCACTCCGGATGTGATCACACACAGCCTCTAGCATGTAAGTCACTCCCAGTTATACTGCAGGAGTGCTACAGCCAGCCACCCTTGAATTACGCTGGAGACAGAGCAACACCTGCAAATTCCCAGTCCCAGACTTTCCCCAGAAATGTGTCTTGTACTGCCCAGCCCTCTCCTGGACAACACAAGCTCATAGAAAGTCCGTCATTTTATTAATAGAAAATGATGTGCACAGATCTTGTATCCCAAATGGAGCTTCCCAATCACTTCGATCCAAGCACCCTGGTCTAGATAAAACAGTAAAACTAGTTTATTAACTGCAGAATGATGGATTTTAAGTGAGTACAAGTAATGAAGCATAAAAGTTAGAATTGGTTACAAGAAAATAAAAGTGAATTGCAACTAATGCCTAACTGAATAAGCTAGAGGGAATTCAAAGCCAGGGTCTCTCTCACCACAATCTTATTAGCTGAATATTTCAGTCAGGATCCCTCCCCCCAGTCCAAAGCTGTTTCCTTTGTTCTTCAGGTGTCGTGGATGCTGTGGGAAGAGAGAAAGGAAGAACCATTAGGAGCATCTCCTCTCTCCATTTTTAGCTCTTTCTGTTCTTCGAGAATCCTCTCCAGTTGAGGTTCAGGAGACAGAAAGTCTATGTGGATGGGAACCCCCAGTTGTTTCTTTGTCCAGATGTAAATCTTCACCCACATCCTCTTTCCTGCCAAAGAGTGGCCACTTCACCAGGCGATGATCCATTTGATTTTGTTGACACCTGGCTGAGGCATTGGCTACATTTTTGTCTCTGGGGAACTGGTTTGTGGCGTCTCCCCTCCAGATTTCATAGAATCATAGAATATCAGGGTTGGAAGGGACCTCAGGAGGTCATCTAGTCCAACCCCCTGCTCAAAGCAGGACCAATCCCCAACTAAATCATCCCAACCGCTTGGAACATGTCTAATATCCTACAGAGGAATCCTATAACTTGAAATCTGTGTGGCAACATTGCATGTAACCAGGATAATAATGATCAGCAAATTATGAGCTCGCAAATGATATCTCACAAGTCATACTTTGTACAAAATGTATGTTCACTCATTTTACAGGACTATGATAGGGTACAGACTGTCACAGTCACCCTTATGATTAAGGCCAGAACTCATAGAGTTTAAGGCCAGAAAGGACAGTTAGATCATCTCATCTGACCTGTATTTCACAGCCAGTATTTCACCCAGTTACCCCTGTATTGAGCCCAATAACTTGTATTTGGCTAAAGCATCTCTTCCATAAAGTCTTGATCTGAAGACATCAATTGATGGAGACTCCACCACTCCCCCAACGGTTAATCACCCTCATTGTTAAAAAAAATAGTGTCTAATTTGAATTTGTCTGGCCTCGGCTTCTGGCCATTGGTTCTTGTTTATGCTTTTCTCCAAATGACTGCGTCCTGGAGAGCAATGTCTCTGAGAAGGATTTTGGGGTCTCAGTGGATAACTAATTTTACATGAGCGCCCAGTGCAATGCTGTAGCTAAGAGGGCAAATACGACCCTTGGATGTATAAGCAGGGGAGTATCGGGTAGAAGTAGGGCCGGCTCTAGGCACTAGCGCTCCAAGCATGTGCTTGGGGCGGCACTTTCCAAGGTCAGCACTCCAGCTCCTTTTCTTTTCTTAGGGCGCAAAAAGCCGGGAGCCGGCCCTGAGCGGAGGTGAGCTGCGGCGGTGGGAGGCGTGGGGAGGAACCGCTCCCCCCCCAGCTCACCTCCACTCCACTGCCGCCTGCTCCCCCGAGTGCGCCGCTGCTCTGCTTCTCCCCCCTCCATCCCTCCCAGGCTTGCTGCGCGAATCAGCTGTTTTGCGGCAAGCCTGGGAAGGAAGGCGGGGGGAGAAGCGGAGCGGTGGCGGTGTGCTCAGGGGAGCAGGCGCAGCGGAGATGAGCTGCAGCGGTGGGGGGCGTGGGGAGGGCTGCAGGAAGTAACCCTGGGGGAGGCAGAGGAACCGCTCTGCCCCCCCAGCTCACCTCCTCCTCCGCCAAGCGCGCCACCGCTCTGCTCCCCCCCCCCCTCTCAGGAGGGAGAGGTAGGAGGGGAAATGCAGCACGCCCAGGGGAGGAGGCGGGGCCGGGGATTTGGGGAAGGGGTTGGAATGGGGCGGGGAAGGGGTGGAGTTGGGGCGGGGCCAAGGGGGTGCAGGAAAATTTTTTGGCTTGGGGCGGCAAAAAACTTGGAGCCGGCCCTGGGTAGGAGTAGGGAGGTGGTATTACCTCTGTATGGAGCATCAGTGAACCCGTCACTGGACAACTATGTCCAGTTCTAGCATCCACTCTTCAAAAAGAATGTTGACAAATTGGAAAAGGTTCAGAAAAATGCTACAAGCACAATTTCAGGTCTGGAAAGCTAGTAAGAGACTAACCAAGATCAGTCTATTTAGTTATTCCAAGAGAAGGTGACTTGATCATGGTCTACACATGCCTACTTGGGGACGAGATTTCTGATAATAGACCGTTCTTGAAAGTGGCAGAGATCCAAAGGCAGGAAACTGAGGCTAGAAAAATTCACACAAGAAATGAGGAGCCCATTTTTTAACTGAGGGTCATTCACCGTTAGAACAACTTACCAATGGGCATGGTGGATTCTCCATCATGTGACGCCTTTAAATCAAGACGTTCTAAAAGATGTGCTATAGCTCCAACCGATGTTCTGGGCTTGCTGCAGAAGTCGCTGGCTGAGGTTCCCAGACTAGTCTATGAAGCGTGCTCCTGAGCTGAGCCAGCAGACGTATTGGAGAGTGAGTCGAATTTCCTATGGCTTTGTGCATAGCGAGGAAATCATTCAGTTGCATTCGGGCTGCTGAGATTCCATCTGCCCCAGCAAGAAGCCCAGAGAGCACAGCCTGGATAGAAATCTGTAGCTTCTCTTTTACTTTCCGACTTTGGATTCTGCTCAGCTGCTGGTGACTTCAGACCTGAATATCTGACACAGACATCACCAAGGAGGAGTATACAAAGACCCATCCGACTGTCCTATTCAGAGGCCTTCTCAGATGATAAGGGCTTCATCTAAAGCCTACTGTAGTCAGAGAGAATCTGTCCATTGACTTAACTGGTCTTTTGGATCGGCTTTGATCTGCATTTGCACACACTGATTCCGTATTTCCACCCATCTGCGACTTAGAGAGACAGTGGGTGAGGTGATATCTTTTATTGGAGCAGCTTCAGATGGAGACAGAGAGGTTACACAGAGCTCGTCTTCAGGCCTGGGAAAGGTACTGCAAATACCCACTAGAGGGCGATGTGAGACTTGAGCTTGAGGCTATGGAGGCGAAGCCGTAGCCTGTGAGTCAGTTTCCTTATGGATCTACTTTCAATGCCAGAACATGCCTCTTCTGCAGATCTGAGCAAGATTAGAAGAGAGAAGACAAAGCTTTGGGGCTTGTACTGTTTGTAAATTCCTTTGGGGGCAGGAAACTGGTTTTTAGCTGTAAAGAAGCGTCAGTGGTTTCTGGAGCCTGTCTCCAAACACAGCTGCTGCTCAGGTCCAGAGTTTGTTTGCACTTTTTACTGGCCATATGACCTCGTCCACACTAGAGCTTGTAAAACTTGTTTGGAAACCATTTCCAAACACGGTGACAGCCAAACTGGGCCTGTGTCCACACGCAAACCGTTACAGCGGCGTTAAAAGGCTGTGTTAAGAGCCTGATCCACTCAATGGCAATCAGTGTTGTTAAACACGTTCGATCTAGCTGCTTTTATGTCGTTCTAATACAAATATTAAATATAAGCACACACAATAGCCAACGTGGATCGAAGCAATGTTGTGCTTTGGTTATTGGAATTATTCATTCATTAATTCAACATCACTGAAATGAGAGAGAATCGTTCTGATTTTGTCCCCATCACATTTTGTCGAAATCGACACATTCCTGGGAAACGGTTTGATTTCGATAGTTGCATTTTCCAACGGACAGCTGGTCCATCTCAAGCTTTTCAACCCGGCTCCGCCCAGGAATTATGATCCCCATCCTTGAGTGCCATCTACTGGCCTGTTAGCCATCAACTCTTGACGTATATACAGACATAAGCACTCTTGTCACAAAGGCCCCCTGACCTATGATGTTTCCTCCTCTGATTTTTCTCTTCCTCCTTCATCCCCACAACCAAATTCTCTTGGTAGCAGAGCAGCCAGACTCCTGCGAGGTGGAAAACTTTCAAGCCAGTAATGGTCCCGGCTTCCACTGACTGAGGAAGTGCTAAGCAGCTGTAGGGAGGTGCAATGCCCCTCAGCCAGCCCAGGTGAGTCTCATTCGGTCCCATGGAGCAGTGTGCGCCTCTCTGAAGAGGGCAGCGGTAAGAGAGGGACAGGGCAGCTTGCAAGCAGGGACGCTCCGGGGCTGGTCGGCTCAGGAGCATAGCTTTGTTTCTACGGGAGTGGTTGGACGCATGGCTCCTGCTTACGTCCCTCAGGAAGCTGGATAAATGCAATGATCACGAAAGGGGGTAAGAACCTGCCGTGCGTGGGTGCATTATGGCGCATGGTCATGGGGATTTCCCTTCAGAACCCCGGCTGTGTTAGTGAGGGTTAGCGAGAACCCCGGGTCGGTCGGTCTGTCTGGCAGCCTCAGAACAGGCTCCCCTTAATGGCAGCCACTGCACAACCGCTGACGGGCGGGAGTCGGGAGTGTCTCTCCGCGGTGGCTTGCCCTGCCGCCGTCCCTTGGGGTGGGGGAGGTGGCCGTCACCATCAGCGGGAGGCCAGCGGGACAGAGCCAGGATGGGACTTTGGGAGGGGGGGAAGTGACCTGTGGATGGAGCCAGTGCTGACAGGCAGGAGGGAATTGGGGAGGGGGGGTATGGGTTGCTGGGGTGGTGGGTGTGGAGGAGGGTGTTACTTTGGGTGATGGTTCTGAGGCAGGTTGTAGTTGTGGACGGGGAAGCCCAGCAAGGAGGTCTTCCCATTCACTCACTTACTGCCCTAGGGTAGGATTTTCAAAGGGTCTAAAGGACTTAACCCCTCAACTCACCCTGAAACTCAGTGGCTGCTCTAAGCTCCTTTTGTGAGGAAATGTCTCGTTTTGCTCATTCGATCCGTCAGGTTTGGAGCAAGCTGCCGGTGCCCTTTGGGCAATGCAAAATCCTGGGCAGAAGGCAAACAAAAGTCTTCTGTGCTAGAGTTTCCGCCGGCATCTTGTCTCCTTGGAGCGCTGGGTTCAAATCCTCATTCAGGTTCCAGTTAAAAAGACCCATGCTTATAAAGTCTGGCTCTGGAGTTGGAACCACCCCAACGTTCTAGGGAGCTCAGACCCACGTTCGATCGGGATGGGATGCTCATTTCTGCTTCCCTCGTCTCCAGCCTCGGTGCAGGGAGCTTGCGTGAGGTTTAGGTCTGGCGGGTTAGTGGCCGCTTGCCGTATCCTGCTGTCAAGTTCAAAGTCGGCCTTGTGGGTCTGGCAGCAGCCAGCCGGCCAGGCTCCGACTCTGGATGGGCACCCAGCAGTTTAATGTGCTTGCTCGCACCTTTTGTCAGACGATCACATGGAACGTCTAGACAAAGGCGTCAGCCGCCATTGCTAACATCAACGCCAAGGCCAGGCAAAATAAACAGCGAATGTTCCCAGGCCGGTGGGCCTGTCTGTCTCTCCCACAGGGATCTGTGGGGCTCTTTGTTCGTAGTTCATGTCTGAGTGCTCAGCTGAGATTCAGTATCTGGATTTACTAGGGAAGGGGAAGGTCCTGTTGTTTAAAGCCCAAAAGTCCGGACTCCTGCGTTCTTCTACGCCCAGCTCTGCCATTGACTTGCTTGGTGACCTTGGGCAAATTGTTTAGTTTTCTCAGTCTGTTACCCCGGTTTTTACAGATGAGGTTAGTCCTCGGCTTCCTCCTAAGGGTGGGGTTGTGAGGTTCATTAATGGCTGTAAAGAGCTTTGAGTGGCTTGGGCAGAAGGTGCTTCATAAGGGCAAAGGGTAGTGGTGGTGGACTTCAGGCAAGGGACTGCTTTGCTTAGAACCACAGCCCAGGCCGAATGGCTGAAGCCTCGCGTTATCCACCAGGTCCAAGTCTCTCTCCAGTCCCGCCCACCCTGTCTCCCGAAAGACCCGCATTCTTCCCTCGTCCAAGGAGAGGAGGGGCCTGGCATGCTTCCTGCCAGCCGGCTGTGGGTGTCTGCTGTCCCCCACTACGTCTACACAACGAGCCAGGGTGTGACTCCTCTGCCCCATCGAGGCAGCACAAGGAGAAATAGCAGCGTGGTGGCACAGCTGATCCCGGCCAAAAAAATCCCACCCTGAAGCCGGTGGGTCTGTATTTTCTGCTGCACTACTACGGCTACCCTGCCATTTATACTCACTCTAGGTCAATTTGCATGGAGTACGTGTGTGCAAACAGGTGACTCTTGCCTCTAACCTGGGCCTCATCAGAATGGTTGGTATGTTAGCCCTGTACACACCACCTGTCCCCTCCTGTTGAGATGGTGATGGTCACTTTGTGTTAAGGTACCATTTGGAGGCCCCAGTCCTGCCTAGGGCTGGGTGGGAAATGGTTTTCCCACACCATGCGTATTTTCAAGAGTTCAAAACTTTTTGGGGATGAAAAGCCAGCCTCAAAAATATTCACAACCCGAATAAAACCAAAAAATGTTTACAGGTCAATTGAAACATTTTCATTTCGATTGTGACCCTTTTCTTCACCGGTTTTTTACATCCTAATTAGCTGAAATTTCCCAACAAAAGGCAGTTTCGGACAGGAGAACTCGGATTTTTCATTTCGACAATGTCAAACCTTTGTTTTCTCAACATCGTTTCAAGTCGGGAAGTTCGTCGAACCCTGTCCTGTTTCACAAATGGTTTTCGTTTTTGACGTTTGTTTTTTTTTCCAATAAAAATTAAAAACCCAAATTGTCAGAAAATTCCCACCCAGCTGTAATCCTGACTGGGACCCCAGCACACCATGAGCCGTGCAAACACAGAATGAAGGTGTCATAACTATAAAGGGAAGGGTAACAGCCCTCCTGTATACAATACGATAAAATCCCTCCTGGCCAGAGACTCCAAAATCCTTTTACCTGTAAAGGGTTAAGAAGCTCGGGTAACCTGGCTGACACCTGACCCAAAGGACCAATAAGGGGACATGATACTTTCAAATCTTGGTGGGGGGAAGGCTTTTGTTTGTGCTCTTTGTTTTGGGGGTTGTTCGCTCTTGGGACTAAGAGGGACCAGACATCAATCCATGCTCTCCAAATCTTTCTGAACAAGTCTCTCATATTTCAAACTTGTAAGTAACAGCCAGGCAAGGCGTGTTAGGTTTATCTTTGTTTTCTCAACTTGTAAATGTTCCTTTTGCTAGAGGGTTTACCTCTGTTTGCTGTAACTTTGAACCTAAGGCTAAGAGTGGGTTCCTCTGGGCTCTTTGAATCTGATTACCCTGTAAAGTTATTTTCCATCCTGATTTTACAGAGATGATTTTTACCTTTCTTTCTTTTAAGAACCTGATTGATTTTTCCTTGTTTTAAGATCCAAGGGTTTGGATCGATGTTCACCAGGAAATTGGTGGAGAAGTCTCTCAAGGCTACCCAGGGAAGAGTTATAGTACTTGGGAGGGAGATATTCTGCGGGGGGAGGTAGACAGAGTTTCCCAAATAACTCCTAAATAATTTGGGTGGTGGCAGCAAAACCAGATCTAAGCTGGTAGTTAAGCTTAGAGGTTCTCATGCAGGTTCCCACATCTGTACCCTAGAGTTCAGAGTGGGGAAGGAACCTTGACAGAAGGGTGGCCTCTTCCTGAAAAGCTTGCAATCTCAAGACAAAATGCAATGAGTGGGTTAACTGTTATAACAAGGTTGGGAGGGAAACGGGAATCAAAACCAAGTTGTGGAGGAAGCTGGATGGTTGAGTCAGTTACCTTCTTTAGATGACAAACATCAGAAGTCCCTACTGGCACCTACCTGGCCATGATCAGCTGGCAATTTTCCATAGGCATCGTGATAGAAATGGTTTTTGTGGTGGTGATCTTGCAGCACAGAGCACTTGTGTTTAACAATGCAACGATTGTATTGGCCAAACGTTGCATGGCATTGCATAGCCAGCTATAAGTGGCAACGGGCAGCAGCTCATCCCCTCACCCTGTAGTCCAGGGACCCGCCTTTGACCTCTGCAGCCACATCCTTAAAAAGCTGTTCCACAAAGGGCTTAAGGAGGGAATCAAAGGGCTGGTTTGGAGAGGATGTTCCATGCCCCTGGGTAAGAGAGTAGGCGTCACTGGTGATGTACAGAGGATGCTGATACAACAAGGTCCATGTGCAGACGTTATAGAACGTATTCTCTTTCTGTAGCTCTGTAAGAGAAACATCTGTCATTGCAGTAGTGCCAAGGAGCAATGGTCATGGCCCAGGCCCCCGTGGTGCTAGGCGCTGTACAAACACAGAACAAAACGACTGTCCCCTGCCCTAAAGAGCTTGACAATCCAAGCAGATAGCAGCAGAACCAGGTGTGGGCTAGTTTATAGTTTCTTTGGGTTCACAGTTCCAGGCAACTGAAGGTCTCTCAAAGGAATGCCCTATGGAACATTCCTACAGAACTTAATAGGAACGAAACCCTCAGGGTTCTACAGAAGTAACTTTAGAAGCCTAGAGAACGGTACCTTCTCACTAGCATTTTTAAAGCAACTTACGGACTTGGATAGAGAGCCCCA
Organism: Terrapene triunguis; assembly: GCF_002925995.2. Taxonomy (NCBI): domain Eukaryota; kingdom Metazoa; phylum Chordata; order Testudines; family Emydidae; genus Terrapene; species Terrapene triunguis. The sequence continues at coordinate 16,730,112 of NW_020665065.1, forward strand.
TCCCTGTTACAGAGCTCTACAAGGTGGAAAAGTTACCATTCTCTGTTAATTTCTTTCCCCTGGATGCATTCTGTGGTTTCCTTTCACCTTCCTCTAAAGCATCCCAGCTTAGCAACAGCTGGAGATAGGAAACAGGACCGGGTGGACCAATGTTCTGAGACGATACAGAGAACCTTCTTTCTTAGATGCGTGGCTGATGTCTTGCTCATGTGTTTTGGGTGTTCCTCATGGCCAGATTTGAGGTTGGGAAAGAATTCTCCCCCAGGTCAGATTGGCAGGGACTTTGGGTGGATTTCACCTTCCTCTGCAGCATGAAGCATGGGTCACCTGTTAGGATCATCAACCTAATCAATTCCAGCTTCCAGCATTGGTGGCACTTTGGTGTCTCCTGGTCTCTGCCTGTGGCACGCAACAGTCAGTCTCCTGAGGGCTGAAATGGTTTCGTCTAACCCAAGTTAACACGGGTAACTAGGCAAAATTTAGTTGGGTGTGATATACAGGAGATGACCTAATGGTCCCCTTCTGGCCTTAAACTCTCTGAAATTCCATAGGGCTTCTTGAGCAAATGTGAGGTTAACTAGACTTTAAATTGTTGACATTAAATCTTAACAAGCTTTAATTTAAACAAGTGCCTTTACCTGCTTATGTCTCTGATGTCCCCTGTTTTGCACATACCGTTCAGCTGTATGTATAATTTTCTCTGGCAACTCGCATCTTTCATTTTAGTATGCAGTGTGGTTGTAGCTGTGTCGGTCCCAGGATACTAGAGACAAGGTGGGTGAAGTGATATCTTCTACTGGACCAACTTCTGTTGGTGAGATAGACAAGCTTGCGAGCTTACACAGAGGTTGAAAACTTGTCTATCTCACCAACAGAAGTTGGTCCAGTAAAAACTATTACCTCGCCCACCTTGCCTTTCATTGTGCACAGTTTTAAAACTTTTGTGTCGTTTGCTTTGAAGTCTTTATTTTTTCCAGTGAGAATAAAGATCTCCTCCCTCATCTTGGATTTTTCATCCTTATTACCGTCTGATGGATGCTCTCTCGGGGTGCATGTGTGAATACGTGTATGTCCAGAAAAAATAACCTTCCAAAATCAAAGTTATCACACTTCCTATTAGGGCTGTCAAGCGATTAAACAATCATGGAATACCATGTATTTAAATATTTTTGGATGTTTTCTGCATTTTCAAATATTGATTTCAATTACAACACAGAATATAAAGTGTACAGTGCTCACTTTATTATTTTTTCTTACAAATATGTGCACTGTAAAAAACAAAAGTAAGAGTATTTTTCAAGTCACCTCATACAAGTATTGTAGTGCAGTCTCTTTATCATGAAAGTTGAACTTACAAATGTAGAATTATGTACACAAAATAACTGCATTGAAAAATAAAACAATATAAAACTTTAGAGCCTACAAGTCCACTCAGTCCTACTTCTTGTTCAGCCAATCGCTCAGACAACCACATTTGGTTACAATTTACAGGAGATAATGCTGCCTGCTTCTTGTTTACAATGTCACCTGAAAATGAGTACAGGCGTTCGCATGGCACTGTTGTAGCCGGCATCGCAAGACATTTACATGCCTTATGCGCTAAAGAGTCATATATCCCTTCATCTTCAACCACCATTCCAGAGGACATGAGTCTATGCTGATAATGGGTTCTGCTCGATAATGATCCGAACCAAAGCAGACCGATGCATATTCATTTTCATCATCTGAGTCAGATGCCACTAGCAGAAGGTTGATTTTCTTTTTTGGTGGTTCGGGTTCTATAGTTTCCGCATCGGAGTGTTGCTCTTTGTAGACATCTGAAAGCATGCTCCACACCTCGTCCCTCTCAGATTTTGGAAGGCAGTTCAGCTTCTTAAACCTTGGGTCTAGTGCTGTAGCTATCTTTAGAAATCTCACATTGGTACCTTCTTTGTGTTTTGTCAAATCTGTTGTGAAAGTGTTCTTAAAACAAACATGTGCTGGGTCATCATCCGAGACTGTTATAACATGAAATATGTGACAGAATGCGGGTAAAACAGAGCTGAAAACATACAGTTCTCCCCCAAGGAGTTCAGTCACAAATTTAATTAACGCATTCTTTTTTAACGAGCATCATCAGCATGGAAGCATGTCCTCTGGAATGGTGGCCGAAGCATAAAGGGGCATACGAATGTTTAGCAGATCTGGCATGTAAATACCTTGCAACGCCGGCTACAAAAGTGCCATGCGAACGCCTGTTCTCACTTTCAGGTGACATTGTAAATAAGAAGCAGGCAGCGGCATCTCCTGTAAATGTAAACAAACTTGTTTGTCTGAGCGATTGGCTGAACAAGAAGTGGGACTGAGTGGACTTGTAGGCTCTAAAGTTTTACATTGTTTTGCATTTGTAAGTTACACTTTCAGGATAAATAGATTGCACTACGGTACTTGGATGAGGTTAATTGAAATATACTATTTCTTTTGTTTATCAGTTTTTACAGTGCAAATATTTGTAATCAAAAATAATAATATAAAGTGAGCACTGTACACTTTGTATTCTGTGTTGTAATAGAAATCAATATATTTGAAAATATAGAAAAACATCCAAAAATATTTAATAAATTTCAATTGGTATTCTATTGTTTAACAGTGCGATTAATCGTGATTACTTTTTTTGAGTTAACTGCGATTACTTGACAGCCCAAAGCCTGGAAGAAGAGGTAACACAAACAGATCCTCCACTTCTGTGTTACTGAGGTAGGTCCTGTTTGTACAACCAATGTAGTAATTTAACACTAATGCAACCTCTATTGAGAGGCGATATGGATTATATTCTGCCCAGAGCTTGGCAGGAAATGGTTTTCCTGTCCAATGAATATTTTCAAGCATTCAATTTATTTTCCCCATCTCAAATCAGGATCAAAAGTCAAAATTTCAGATATTTGCAAAATCCAATTTTTCCCCCATTTCAGGTCCATTGAAATATTTGAATTTTGACTTTTTTTCTTTTCAACCATTTTTTCAGTCTAATGGCTTACATTTCTAAATGAAAAGTCATTTCAAACTAGAAAACTGGAATTTTTTGGGTGGAGGACATCTTGACATTTTTTTTAAAACTTTTTTCCTTGTCGTTTTTCAAGGCAGGAAATGTGTCAAACCCAGCGTTGTTTTGTGAACACGTCGGGGTTTCAGAAAATGGGCATTTTTTTAACAACAACAAAAAAAAATTGTCAAAAAAAATCTCAGCCAGCAATATTCCTGCCTTTGCAGGGGGGTTAATTTAATCTTGTGTTTTCTATTTTTAGGGGAGCTGCAGGGCCAAGTGGTTTGAGAAATGGAGTCGGGGGGGGGGGGTTCTGTTCCCAGTTTTCCCTGGTTTTTGGTGCGACCACAGACAAATCGCTCCCCCTTTCTGTGCCTCAGTTCTCCCATCTCTAGAATGGGGATCGTATCCAGTTTTGTAAAGTACTTTGCACTGCTATAGTGCAGCGGAGCTTGAAGATCTGGGAACGGTCTTTGCTTTCTTACTGCAATGGAGTGCTGCTAGTCTGTGGACTGCCATCCTCTAACCACAAAATGGAGGAGCAGAGACCACAGTAGTGCCAAGCTCCCCCATGCTGCTCTGCCAGCAGGGCCTAGGAGGAGTGACTGGGAGGGATGCCTCTAGGCACTGAGGAGCGCTCTAGCATGGAAAGAGGAATTCCATTCTGTCCTTGGCCTCTTTGCTCTCACTGCCAAACACTGAGAACCAAAGCCGACTTAGATCAGCCATTCTTTGGGGCAGGGTTGGATGGTGGTTTGGTGTGGTTTGTCCAGCACCTTGCGCAGTGGGGGTGTGGTCCGTGGCTACCGTCCTAGGTGCTACCATGTTACAACTCATCAGTAAGAGTGTATTCGGGTGACAGTCTCTGGGGCAAGGTGCACACTGCACTGCCAGCCCAGCCCTGTGGGAGCCACGCTCGTGGACTCGCGGTTTCCAGGCCTGAGCTCTGGATCCAGGCCTCACAGCCGTCTTCCCGCGTCCCTACTGCGCTACACGCACCGCCTGACTCGGCTCTGCGGCTTGTCCCGCGTCCATGCTGCGAAGTGACAGGGCTTGGCCCTGAGTTTCAGTGGGACTCGGACGCTCACCCGCCCACCCGCAGCAGGGGCCGGGGACCTGAGCCTAGAGGGGCTCCTGGCCCGAGTTGGACCGAGATCTGTGTGGATGGAAGGGGAATTTGGGCCCAAAGCCAGGGTTTACGGTGCAGTGTAGACATACCTTAATTGACCTGAGCGGGACTTTGGAGGAATTATCATGGGGCCTTTGCTAGGTGCCTACTAGTCTGCTGAGGCCTGGGCTAAAACCACCAGTGTGTTGTTCCCACTGAAAAGCCGGTGAAGGGGAATGACTCCTGACCACCACTGTCCTGGGCTGTGTTGGCACCAGTGAGCCAAGGTGGGAGTGCTCTGCATCCCATTCCCAATCTCTTGAGCTTCTGTTGTCAGTATTGCTATTATCTGCATTGCAGAAGTGCCTGAGAGCCCCCAAGCCTGGATCAGGACCCCATTGTGCTTGGCCCCGGACAAACAAAACATCCAGCCCCTCTCTTCTTTCCTTGATCTCACAGCCACTAGGGTTTAAGGAGTTTAAAAAAATAACCCTGCAATTCAGCGACGGGCAGTAACTTCCATTTCTATTTTCCCTTTAAAGGCAGCAGGACTGAGAACGCATTGGGTGTAGCATTAGGACCCAGTGGTGCAAGCATGTTGGAGGTAGGAGCTATTTGTCCCATTTTGGAGCTTTTAGACCAGACAGAAGAGATCAAGGCATTTGGAAAGGACCAAACCGGCACATCGATCCCAAACTGGTAAGAAAACGGGAAGCGGCGAGAGGACCCCTTGGGACATGCAGAGCAATTCTGATAGGTTTCCTTTGATTTGGGGAGCGGAACACTTCCCAGCTGGAGAGGCAACATCTTTGGGTTCTACTTGGAGGGATGATTGTAGTGTACAGTTAGCTCAAAGTGAGGAAATGCAGAATTTCTTGGTTGAATAGAGGAAAAGGGGGGGAAATCCCCTTCATTGCATTTTTTCTTCTTGCCAAATGTATTTGTGTTTCTCCAGCCTAAGGTGAAGCTCAGTTCTGAAAAGCTCTTCTCTGGGCTTTAAGCAAAAAGCAATTGTTCTGAGCGGCCAAAGTTTGATTGGAAAAAAGAGGGGTTGGGGGGGGGGACATTTTTTAAATCTAGAACTAGGCAATTGTAGAATTACAGATGTTTAGCCCAGAAATAAATCTACAAATATCCTAACTTTTGAAGGAAGCTCAAACTTTTTTTTTTCGCCCTGGAAACTAACGGTACAAAAGATTGTTAATGTCTCCCCCCCCCAACCCCCAAAAAGCGTCTGCGGGGTGGGGGGAATGAAGCCCACTTCAGTGAGTTGTACCTTTTGGTCAATGGCCAAAAAAACCCAGAAACCTCTCTCATTCTCTTTGTTCTCTCCCTCTGGCAGCTGGATTGCTGTGTAAAAAGTTGGGGGAGGGGGGACGCCTTTTGGAAGGTGGGGTTTAACTGAATGAAAGAGGGCGACTGTGTTGTTCTTTCTCCGAGATTGATTGTTCCCAGATGTGCATTACAAAAACATCTGGTTTCTTGGAGCGCTAGACCCCTGCACAGAGCAGAAAGGAAAGTTCCTCCATAAACTTGAGCAGACTTTCCCACTTCCAGCTCAGTGCATGCAACAGCCACATCTTTCATAGCAAAACAACTGTGCTTGGGTGCGGGGGTAGATTTAATGGGGTTCTTCCGCTAGGTGAGTTGGAGCCTGGGGGGGTGGTTGGCGCTTGTTGACTGATGATATTCCATTGATCTGCTCCGAATGAGACACTGGGATGCATATGGCTAGTGCCCATCTCTTGGGACCCTTCTACCACTCACTCTTCGTGGGCAGCGGCGGGCGTGCCCAAAGTGAATGTAGCAGCATGCCCTTGGGTGAGCTTCCCAAGGGGGGGAAGGGGCTGTCAGCTGAAAGGATGAATTGGGGACTCGGGGCGAGGGCAGAGGGAGCTGGTGGCTCGAAATGCAGCTTTGTGGAGAGTCAGAGCTCGTCTACACTCGGACGTTTTCCGGACTAAGAGTGATTTCAGTAACTTGCCAAGTGGAGACCGGTCCCAGCAGCTTGTGGAGATAAGAGGAAAAGCTGTGACGTTAACTAACCAGCAGTGGCCACCGTGACCAGTCTAAAGGCGCAAAGGGCCATCCTTTGTAATGGCCCTTTGTATCAGTAAACAGATCGTGCAGCCCAGGGACCAACTCCATGGAGCAAAATTGTTTATTTTTGGAAAGCAGTGCCTATGGGTACCGACCAGATTAGGGCCCCGTTGTGCCAGGTGGTGGACAGACCCCCTGATAAGAAACAGTCCCAGCCCTGAAGAGCTTAGAGTAGAAACAGACAAGACAAAGGGTGGGAGAGGAAACAGGCACAGGGAGGTCAAGTGACTTGCCCAGGGTCACACAGCAGATCAGTGGCAGAGCTGGGAATGGAACGCCCTGGACCATGCTGCCTCTCCTAGGCAGGTTAGCTCTGAATGTTGACTCCATTCCAGTTCGTCGCCAATCTTGGATGGCAGGGATGAAAATAGAACTAACAGAGTTGATCCGCGCTCGCTGCATGGGGAAGCGCATTGAGATAAATGCTGGCTTTTGAGGTGTAAGCGCATCTCAAAGAATTGATTAGAAAAAGCTGAACTGACCGGGCGTTGCCACCCGCTGTTTAGGGATACGAATGTTCAGACGAAAGACGTGAGCTCTGCCCCCGTCCGCAGTCTCCATCGCGCACACAGCCACCCCACCTCAGACTGATTGATCCCTTTGCCAGCAGTCTTGGCCGAGAGGCTAAGGCCTGAATGGGCCGTGGAGCCTGTACTTCCCTCTCGCTCCTGGCTGTGTGGATAGAGGACTTGGTGTGTGGGGTTGCCATTCTGCCCATACCCTATGCCCACCACACTCGCACACGCTAACAACCCAACCAATTAACATATTTCAACCCTGTAACTTAAAGAAAAAGATAGAATAACGTGACTTTCTCAGTCTGGCAAGTAGCACTAACCGGGGCCTGGATTCGATCAGTCAGGGGGGGCCCTTCCAGGCCTGTGTGAATGGGCCCAGTTCTGCCGTCGCCTTGTGAGAACTCCGAGTCCAGCAGGGTGGAACAGAAGCACTGCGCGGCTCAGGACAATGCAACCAGGGAGGCAGAAGTCAGAGGTGGGAGTTAGATGCACCCCCTTGGATCCACCCGTACGAGCGGTTGGGTTATACAAGTGCCAGGCTTGAGCCGTGGTCAAAAGCGAGGATGAGTCCACCTGTTTCTCTCATCGTGGCAGGTCGGGCTAAAGGATGGGGCTCCAGGAGATGCGGTGACTCTTGGGACGCCAAAGGAAGGGGCGCTGGGTCTATCTGGCAGTGGTGGGGAGCTGGGCAGGGAGGCGGCCCCGTTTTCCTCCTCAGCACCCCCAGTTCCGGCAGCTGAATTCCAGCGTACCCAGCACGTGGGCTGACAACAGGGTCTTCTTCCTCTTCCTCACCTCACTCGCTAGAAAAGATGGGATTGGCCTTTTCCTTTCCCATGTGGACTCTGAATCTGTTCCCCTTTATAGCCCCGGCGGGGTGGGAACTGGCTTGGAACCAGACTCCTCAAGCTCCAGATGCAGCCCGTGGGGGAAGGAGGTTTTTGAAACAGTGACCAGCTCCAGCGGGTCCCCCCTCCTGTGGACGTTTCCACCCCCCTAACCCAAGGCGGTTGCCCTTTCCTGTGATGCCGCCCATGTGCCTGTTCTCTGGGCTGCCAGCTGTGGAGTCCATGTGCACGTGCAGAGACGTGTCGCATCCTGGGTGCAGAAGGCTCGGCCCCAGCACGTTGACTCTGGGCTCTTCAAGTCACAGCGTCCTCGTTGATTGTAGACGTCAACGGGAGACCAAAGCGAAGCTCGGAGATGCTGCAGGGCCCGTGCTCCAGCGACAGTGCGGCGGCACTGCTGCATAGCCAGGGCATGGGCATTTTATCCACCGGCGCGTGCTTTTGTGACGTGGTGGTAAAAACCTGCGCCGGCGTCCTTCCATGGCCAGCACCAGTGCAGCTCTGCCATTGCTGGAACATGGGCAGGAATCTTTCCTAGTGTAGATAAGGCCTGAAGGAGCAAGGATCGGCCAACTGAGGGCTTCAAAGACTAGCACTAAAACCTTGGAATTGGTCCACCACTGGCTGGAACGGTGTGTGCTCTCATCAGTGTGTGCTGTCTGCTAGGCTAGCTGAACCTTGTGTGTGAACCCCACATGAAGAGGCAAATGAGCCTCATTCACTCTACTCTCTGCATGATCTTGGGCAACTCTTTTCCCCGGACGGTGCCTCAGTTTCCCCATCTGTATAATGGGGACCATTATCCTTGCCTATCTCACAGGGGCCTTTGTAAGAGTTTGTGTCTGTAAAGTGATTGGAGCCCTTCAGACACAAGAGGCAGGAAAAGAGTTAAGTGTTTTATTAGGGACGGGCAAGCGCATTTGGCCTGGTTTCAAAGGCACTGGAACATGATGGGCTTGGAAGTTTTGACTTGGATTTATTGGCTTCATATGCCACTCAGAGGCGAGACTGAGACAAGCAAGGGAGGAGGGACAGTGTAATTGGGAGGGGTGAGAACAGAGCCTACAGACCACAGGCAAGTCACCCAGACGTGCTAGTTGAACTCTAGGATGATGGGCTTGTCCCTAGCCAACAGCACAGGCTGCCGGTCCTGGAGCTAAGCCAGTGGTTCTCAACCCACTGTGGGCCGCATCCAATACTACCTGTATAGCCCTGAGGATGTCACATGGGCCGCAGCTGTGTGCTGACTGGGCCGCGGGTTGAGAATCACTGAGCTAGGGAAATCGTGAATGGGGCATGGAAAGTACCCAGGGCTTCCAGAACAAGACAAAAGAGGGTTTGCAAAATCGAAGTGGCTTTGTCAACCCAAAAACCCCGGTGACTAGATGTTGGAGGATTTTGTAGTCCTTGCTATTCATTCGCCAGTGATGCACAAGATGCAAAATACCCCTTGACACAAGGACCATATGGGGAGCAGTCGAACTCTATCTGTTTCACCCCAGAGAGGGAGAAATCTTGCAATAAGCTCTCGGTAATGTTGGGTATTTCACTGCCAGCCACGGGGGCTGCAGGTGTGGAGACAAAGCGGTGGGAGGGCCTAGGATTGGAATAGCAGGAGATGCTGGATATCTGGATTGAGGTGTATTGGCAACGCTGTGGGTGGTGGAGGGCAGGACTGGAGTGCCGGGGGAAGTGGGAGGTTGCAGGACAGGATGGAAGTACATGGGCAAACTGGAGGGAGAAAGAGGCAAGAGTGGACCAGCAGGAGGCGCTGTGTGTGGGGACTGAGGGGCATTGGCAGAGCTGATATGGAAGCTTCTGCAGCACCTTCCTCCTTTCCACAGTTGCCTACAATTAACCATCAGTTGTTTGTCTCTTAAATGCAATTCTCGAATCTCGCTTCCCAAAGCTATCACGGCATTGCTTGTGCTTTGATGGGAGCCTGGCGTGACTGCTCCTAGGAAGGGACACACAGAGCCTTCCAAGGAATCCTTCCCAAATGAGCTCACGTCTCTGCAAACCACTGAAAGCCAAGCACGTGCAAATACCGAAAAACCCAGTGCCCAGACCCTCCTGCCTTGGGGCAAAGGCCCCACTCCCAGCCACCGCTTTGCTCAGACTGGGTCTCCCGGCACCCAAAGAGGAACCTAGTTTGCTTGTTGAAAAGTGCTTTTCTGGATCATTGACCTCATTCCTTTTCAAGCTGATTGCATCAAGGGGGCGTTTGGCCCTGGATTAATTGATTGGAGGCTGGGGAGGGGCGGGGGATGGGGGGGAGAAGAGCATCAGCATGGGCAGAAATGGCCTCCTTCGATGCTCTGCGCACGCAAGCAGAGTTCCGCAGCATTTCTTCAAAGGGGAGGAAATACCAGGAAACTTTCCGAAAGAACGAAGCGTGTTACGTCCAGGCCTGTTTCAGGACACTTTGCTCAGAGCATCCAGCAAGCATTTCCTTTCCAGGGAAGGACCTTGGGGGTGGGTAAAGTGGGGGGCGGGGAGCATTCCAAGGAAAACCGGTATGGTCAGAGGGGGGAGAAAGAGAGAAGAAATTCTCCCCCTGTCGCTCAGGAGAGCAAGTCTCTATTCATGCATGGAGAAATCAAAGGACGCTCGGAAAGAGCTGCTGGACGCATTAGAAGTGGGACTGTCAACCTGTACGCTGGCCCCTTAAATAGGAGGCTTTTGACCACAGTCTGTGCTAATTGCAGGGTTTGGCTGTGTGATCTAACTCTGCACACACCGGCCACCCCTGTACCTCTGCTCTTTCTTAAAGGGACACACACCAAAGCGGCCATCTATGCCAGTGTATTTTTCAGTTCACATCAGTCTGGAAAAGATTCTTTCAAAACAGATCCTTCCCCCCTCCCTCCCCGTGTGATTTGCAGTTCCTGCAGCTCCCATTCTGCAAACACCCCCACCGCACTTGACTCATACAGTGGCTACTCCCATGGGTTAAATTAAGCATGTGGGTAAGTGTGTGGGGGAGCCGGGCCTTTGTTTTCAGGGTGGGGAGTTGATAAGGGGGAATCCCCCTTTTTTTTAAAAAAAAAAGTGTTTAGTAAAGGTTGTGCAGAGGTGCTTGTTACGAAGGAGTTTTGGGAAATAAGCGTTATACACTGATAACAGGGATGACTTAGAATAGAATCATAGAATATCAGGGTTGGAAGGGACCTCAGAAGGTCATCTAGTCCAACCCCCTGCTCAAAGCAGGACCAATCCCCTGCTAAATCCCCAAATGGCCCCCTCAAGGATTGAACTCACAATCCTGGGTTACAACGCAGGCCAATGCTCAAACCACTGAGCTATCCCTAGAGGAGGAAAGCAGTGTTCCACCTTGCACTGGCACTAACGAGACTCCGGCAGCAGTCCAAGCGGTGGATAAGCCATCGCAACTGAATCTTTGCAAGAGAAGCCTGTAAACACATGGGCAAAATATACGGGAAAGGCGAAGGGAGAAAAAAGACGTGTTTTTTGTTGGCACGTTACCACCCCCTTGTCCCCCCTCCCTTTACAAGTTGCACCAGCAAGTCTTTTGGCTGGCAGCTGTACAACCTGCAGGGTGTATTTGTGTCCGAGGAAAAGCTCTGTGTAGCACAAAAGCTTATCTTTCATCAGCAGAAGTTGGTCCAATAAAAGATGTGACCTCCCCCCACCTTGTCTCTCTAATATCCTGGGACCGACGTGGGCTACAACATCACTGCGCACCAACACTTAAGCGTAAGCAGTGTCTGCTCTGATCAGTACTGAGCAGGGCCGGCTCCAGGCACCAGCCCACCAAGCGTGTGCTTGGGGCGGCACCTGGAGGGGGGCGGCGCGGCGGGGCGCTCCGGGCCGAGAGCGGGGCCATGACTGGGCTCGCCGCCCTCCCCGCGGCGCTCCGGCCGCCGGGGAGAGCGGGGCCCCGGCTGGGCTCACCGCCCTCCCCTCGGCGCTCCGGCCGGTCGGGGAAAGCGGGGCTCCGGCCGGGCTCGCCGCCCTCCCCCCCGGCGCTCTGGCCGCCGGGGAGAGCGGAGAGCCCCGGCCGGGCTCTCCGCCCTGCTTCCGGCGCTCTGGCTTTCAGTTCTCCTTGGGCAAAACCAGGCTACGTCTTTGGTTTCATGCCCAAATCTGAAGTTGTTTTGGTGTATTTGTTTGTTCTGCAAGGGATACGGAGCATCCACAGTTGGTCCTGGCTTCCCAGATTTTACTGGAGAGCTTGTTAGTTGTGGGAAACAGGGCTTTGGAGCGGAGCCCGGAGCTGGAGCAGCTCCGGAGCAGTGGAGCTGCAGGTTTTTGCGTGGAGCCGGAGCACAGCTCCAAAGCCCTGGTGGGAAACGTTCACTTCATTGCTAGAGCGTTCTGTACACATATTGTAATACCGGTAGGTAGTTTAACATGCTGCAGTACTGGGGACCCTTCAGGAAATTTTTCCAAAAAAACGTTCTGGCAAAAGTAAAATATCCAACTAAGTTATTTCTCTTATATCAGGATTTCCCCTTGGGCATTGTGGAATGACCCCATAGCAAGCACTGCTTCGCCACTGCTTCATGGGAATTTTAGTTCGGTGGTCTCATGCCTCCATTTTATTCTATGGGCCAGCTCCCTGGTCAGACTACATCTCCCATGATACACCACTGTGGCCCTTCTTGTTGAGCCATCGTGGTGTATCACAGCAGATGTAGTTGGAACCTGCCTGTAGAGGAGACTGGGGCCATGAGCCACCTGAACAGCAGCTCCCAGAAGGCACCGCAGCAGCATTCCTGAATCAAATTTTTTCAGGTATTCGGTTTTTCGACTAAAAGCTGAGATTTGCAGTGGGAAGCAGACACTTTCCACGAAAAAACTTCTTTAATCTATGCCCCAATTTTCCATCAAATAAACAGTTTCCACCAGGCCTCGTGCTGCTGCACTCTATCGCACAGCCATGACGTTCCACCCCAGAGGTGGCTGCGTTTCAGTGGGAGGGGAAGAGAATGCTGAAGCGTGTGGTTAGTCAAGCACTGCTAATGAACGTGTGAGGATTATGGTGAGATAGTTACCATTTTTAAGCAATTCCCTGTGTGTTGAGAGAGGAGAACAGGGCGTTAAGATGAACGTTGGGAAGCCAGGGCAGCTGTTTAGCACAGTTGCGTGTCAGTGCTGACCATCGCGTGAGGTTTTGGATTGAGTCAGAGGCCATCTTTGGAGGTGACCCAAGATGCACCCAGGGGTACTGCTTCGTTCTGCCTTCCTTTGAGGCTGATGCTACCTGGAGTCACTTCTCTGACTGCCCTCCACGTAGGGCACCATCCGTGATGCCTCCAGCTGCTTCCCCTTTGGACGTCTCCTGGCTTCAGCTGATCCTGGTGTTAAAAACAGCGAAAAAACAAACAGCTGAGTAAAGTGAGGCTAAGCATTCATTGCTAAGCATTGACAACCCTAGTCCTGTTTTCCCCACGTGATGGGAGGGGGATTGATGATGTCTGGGCTGGTGTAGACCAAGAGAAATCACATTCTCGCCACTTGTACGACGTTTTCCTCTACCCGAGTGGCTGAGATGAGATCCTTGCAGATGAGTTTGTTCCGCTCCAAGATCAGGTCGCCATGCCTCTCCCGGGGAGGTGGAGGAGGAAGATGGAGCGAGGTTGCCTGCGTTGGCTTGGATTGAAAGCCATTTCTTTACTGAGTCATTGAAAGACTTTCCATTTCATGTGAACTTAGGGGGGAAGGAAGGGTGGTTTGGTGGTTAATGCCCTGGACTGGGACTCTGGAGATCTGGGTCCAGTTCCTCCCTGTGTGACCTTGGGTAAGTCACCTCATCTCTCTGTGCTTCAGCGCCTCGTCTCTACAGCGGGGATCATAATTCTCCTACCTTTTCTGGCTTGGATGGAAAGTTCACTGGAGCAAGGACTCGCTCTTGCTGGGTATATGTACCGCCCTGAGCACAATGGGACTCTGATCTCAGCTGGGGCCTCTTAGGAGTAGCAGGAAGTGAACGGTGCTGGATTGACAGGACTGAAGGCCTCTGTTTAGCCACAGGGTAGAGATCACATGTTGGCAGCAGTACAGACTTTCTCCGGGTCCCTGCTCCGCCAGCGTGCCTCCATCCATCCCCAGAGGGACCCTCCCTAGGGGTCAGGGGAGAATTCAGTCTCCAATGGTCCTTCACCTTGCTGCTGAAGCTGCTGGTAGGAGATGGAGAAGTAAGTGCCTGTCCCCACGGTGGTGGCTTTGTGATATAGACACCAGTCCTGCTAGGAGCTGGACTGAGATCCCCCCCAACCCTGCGCTGGGGTGAGGATGAGCTGGTGACTCTGAGGCTGCTCACAACAAACCGTATCAGAGATCCCAGATCCTCCTCTCTCCAATCCAGCCTCCATGATGGGCTCTTGCCAGGAGATGTATTCGCTTGCTTCCCCCGCAGCGCTGTGACTCAGACAGACATCTTGTTTGGGGAAGAAGGGTGCTCTCGCTCCCTTCCCACCAGCAGGACATGCTTGGGGAGATGTTAAGATCCGCAGACCACTTGGCTCGGTGTCGGCTGTTACCCTGTGTGGATACAGTAAGAACAAGGAGAGAACGTGCTTATGGCAAGTGACCTTTGGACAAGGAGCCCAGCATGTGTTCTCACTTAGCCGGGCTGGGCTTGCCCTCCAGAAACTTCCATCACCCCAGTGGAAAGAGGCTGCCTGTGTGGATTTTAATTGGGAGCAGCCGGCATTCTGCACTGGGGTTACTAGTGTGCACGGACCGCTGAGCGCGCCAAGGAGAGTGGCCGATGGCATTGCCTATTTCTTGCTGGAGAACTCGGGTTCAAATCCAGCCCCGGTCACTTGTGCAGGGAGTTTGGCAGCATCGCTTCTTGGCATGCTTTGGGTACAGCATTGCACGGTTCCCTCGGCCTGGCAGCCTCTGTTCTTCAGGCCCTGTGTAGGAGAAGCCAGGGTATTGCAGGCCAGGGCTGAGCGCAGTGTCGGATGGGGAGCTTGGAACTGGGTTACTATGGGTCTTGCAGAGTGGGGCAGTGGCAGAAATATACATAGGACCCAGGATGGGGATGGTGGATGGGTGGGGTTTTGGGTTTTTTGCAAGTCAAGAACAGTCCCTCCCAACAGTCCTGGGTAGGGTTGCCAACCCTCCCGGTTTCACCGGGAGTCTCCCGGAATCCAGCCCTATCTCCCAGAGGCTGCTGAAGCCAAACCGGGAGATTTTAGGTGGTTAAAAGTCCAGCGGTGCAGCGGGGCTAAGGCAGGCTCCCTGCCCCTGGCTCCACGCAGCTCCCAGAAGCGGCCAGCATGTCCCTCCGGCTCCTAGTTGTAGGGGCGGCCATGGGGGCTCCATGTGCTGCCCCCACCCCAAGTGCCAGCTCCGCAGCTCCCATTGGCCGGGAGCTACAGGGGCGGTGCCTGCAAGCGGGGGCAGCGCGCACATCCCCATGGCCGCCCCGCCACTAGGAGCCGGAGGGACATGCTGGCCACTTCCTGGGAGCCACCTGAGGTAAGCGTCACCCGGAGCCCTCATCCCCTCCTCCACCCCAGCCTGGAGCCCCCTCCTGCACCCATACTCCCTCCCAGAACTTGCACCCCACACCCTTTCTGCACCCCAACCCAGGCTCAGCCCGGAGCCCCCTTCCACACTGCAAACCCCTCGGCCCCAGCCCAGAGCCCGCACCCCCCTCCCACACCCCAACCCCCTGCCCCAGCCCGGTATAAGTGAGTGAGGGTGGGGAGAGCGAGCGACGGAGGGAGTGGGGAATGGAGGGAGTGGGGCAAGGCCTCGGAGAAGGTGCGTGGCAAGGGTGTTTGGGTTTGTGTGATTAGACAGTTGGCAACCTTAGTCCTGGGTTTCATGGGCCTGCCCTGCTTTGACCCCCAAAAGCCCTGTCCTGGTTGAAGGGCAGTTTGCTAAGGGCCCCCAGACTGAGTGGGATACGGACCTAGTGCACAGGAGCAAATGGGGCAATAGAAATCAGAATTAAGGTGCATTGGCTGGTCAGTGATAGATGCTGTCTGCAGTGTTGTCTCAGAGCAATGAAATGCATCCTGTTCCCCTACACGCCGTCTAAAAAAGAAATGGTGAAATATCGTCAGTTAGCTCTTACGGAGCCCCTGTCGTCTGATCTCTAATGCTTTACAAAGGAAGGTCGGTAACATTAGCCTCACTTTACTGACGGGGAAACTGAGGCATGGGGGTTGTCCGAGGTCATGCAGCACATCCGCATCAGAGCTGGAAACAGAACCTGTCTCTTTTGGCTCCCAGCCCAGAGCCCTAGACATCTAGCAACAGGCACTGGGGATGCTCCTGGTAGAACTGGAGTCAGTGCAATCCTCTTGTTAGAGCTTGGCGAAGTGCTTTCCGATGAGGCTTTCTGCCATGTGCACGGAGGACATGCTCTGCTTCCATCAGGAAGGGAGGGAATGCTGCAGGTTCCGGCGACCCACCAGCATCAGTGGGCTTGGGTGGGGGCTTGGGCCCATTATAGGACAGCCCGGAAGACCCCTTTAAAAAATAAGCTAGTCTTGGCAGGGACGCACACGGAGGAGCTGCTGATGGATTCCTGATGGGGAGGAAGGGATGGTCTTGTGGTTAAGGGGTGCGGGAGTCAGAACACATGCGTGCCAGTCTCTACTCTGCCACTGACGTACTGTGGGGCCTTAGCTAAGTCGCTTAAATTCTCCAAGCCTCGGTGTCTCTGTGATGGGAGGATGATCCTCAAAGGGGGGAAGTTCAGGCCTCATTAATGTTTTGTCCAGTGGCTTTGAGCCCCGTGGCTGGAAGATGGCACAGAAATGGCAGGTGTTAATTCTCGGTGGTTCTATGTGGGAGAGCTTAGAGCTAGGTGTGCAGGAGCCGTTAACGGGTCCGACTTGGCCAGCCAGCGACCCCAGTAATTCCATCCCCATTGGCCTGGGAGATGAGTGGTGACGCATCAGCAAGAGGAGGCTGTAGAATGCCCCTTTGGCATCTCGGCAGTACCCCCAGACGGCACCTAGGGATTGTCCCTGTAGTGACATGGTTGGGACGACATCCAAAGCCTCCTGCTAATCCCTTCTCCCGTCTTCTTTTCCAGACTTCCCAAAGCTCATCCAACTACCTCCTCCGCTGCTTCGCTCCTCCCCGCTGCCCCCCGTGACCATGAGAGCCGTCTGTCTCCTCCTGCTGTGTCTGCCAGGTGAGTGCAAGGCATCCCAGCCCCGAGCCCGCTGGCATGGGCAGGCCAGCATGGCATGCGCGTACCTTGGGGAAAAGTGACCTGGTAGAGTCACTGTTAGAGATCCGCCCACCTGGTCAGTGATGGACCAAACCTGGGGGTGGGGGGAGAGGCACAGTCCCTCCCCCACAGAGCCTCTGATCTAAGCAGACGAATGACACCGTTCAGGTGTACGATGCGCTGACCAACCAGCTCTCCGAGTGCGGCAGAGTTTTCATCTCCTGAAGCCCGGACTCAGATGCCTCTCCCGGGCTCGGCAGTCACTGCTCGGCCTCCCGGAAGAGGGGCGTGGAGGGGGAGGAGTGTTCGGAAGCGATTCGAAGGGGAGAGGGAGTTAGAACCCTTGGGGGCAATGTGGCGGAAGGCAGAAAGCCAAGAGCAGGGGGAGGGTCCAAAGGAAGGGGCTAGGCAGTCTCCATCCACGGGGCTTCAGGAGTGAATAGAAAGAAAAGGAACCGAGGACAGGACAGCCTAGAGGCTACAACAGTGGATTGGCCTAAATGGGCCTGGGTTCAATTCCCTGCTCTGTCACAGATTCCCTGTCCGTCACTTAGACTCTCTGGGCCTCAGTTTCCCCACCTGTGAAATGTGACGGCAGCCCTTCCCTACTCTCCGGCGGTGCTGGGGGGCTGGCTGGTGCTTTGAGATCTGGGGACACTAGGTCCAATGTAACAACAGATTATTGCATCATTAATGACCTTTTATGTACTTGTCCCTGTTGGCGTGGGGGGAATAGAGGGGTGCCAGGGAGACGGCGTCACTCTCGATCGGTGGTTTATGTGGGCAATTAACAAGGCTGTAGGATGTCTGTCCCCGGAGCAGGGCAGGAGGACGCCAGTAGCTCTGTGAGGTTAGAATGCATGTCTCCGTTCCCTAGCAGCATTTGCAGCCTCGTGCTATTACATGAGATCCAGCAAGTGAAACCAGCCAGCTTAGCTGATCCTTGAGTGAAACTGAAAGAAGCAAAGTAATGTTAACAGTAAGAAATATGCACTAAATGTTCGGAGTAACTTCACGTAGAGTTTGTGAAAGAACGTGCTTTTTAACTCGGTGTCACTTTAAGGCTGTGTGTACATGGGAGCTGGAGAGGAAACGGATTTACCATCCCATGAACATTTTTGAGATTTAAAAAATGTTCCCATTCCACGTCGGGAAGAAACCGAGGGCTTTCAAAATTCTCCATCACCCACACACGGGGATGAGGGGGTCATATCCCAGGTGACTGCCCTACCAGGCCATTGGCTAGGCTGGAGCTTTCTCCCTCTGGTTTAGACCAGAAATTCCAGCCCGGACCTGCGACATCTCAGTGAACGTTTCGTCAGAACCGTACGTTCCCTAGGAATCTTTTGACAAAATTGTTTTGAGCAGCTCTAGTGTGTGCTTTATCAGGGAAATCTTGTTGGGGCACCGCCCCCTGCCAGCAGGAGCACTAGTGTAGACGGCACTCGGGCATTTTCGCCATCCTGTCATCTGAACCTGGCAGGTCTATAAAATACCCGTGGCCCCGGAGGCCTGTCTACACTTGGGCTCTCGCTGCCACGGGCAGAGCTGGGCCTCAGATGATCAGTGGCAGCTGTGGCGAGCAGCGTAGTGTTTGGGTTCCCAAGGATGGTAGCCAGGTGAGCACCTGGGAAGGCTGAGTGCATGAGCAGCGGGTTTCAGAGGCCGGGGGAGGCTAAGCCTCCCCTAACCCAGCCCTGAGCGCTGAGGCCTGGCGCCCCCTTTCCCCCCTGAAGCCGGCAGGGGCTCAGCTCGGGCTGGCAGCCTGGAGCTGGGGCTCGACTAGCCGGTTGCTTCGGGGGTCGGGCCGGCACTCAGGGGCTGGAAGGCGGCCTGGGGGTTGAGGAGGTTTGGTGAGGGCTCCTCCAGCCGGGTGGGTGAGGCCTCAGGCAGAAGGGGCAGGCCTGGGGGACTAGCCTCCCCAAAGGGGGTGTTCATGTGCTGCCCATGGCTGGGTGTATTTTTTCAGTGGTGCACATAGGGAAGGGGCAGTGGGTAGCACTTTCCACTGGACGTTCAGCCTGTGTTTGAAGCGTGTGTGACAGGGAGGAGAGACCCTGTGGGAATTTCCAGACTTCATGAGGGGAGGTGCATTTTCCAACCCCACCGTGGGGCCTGAAGATGGACAGGGGGAAACAATGGGTGCTGAGCAGTGATTCGGCTCTTACAGCTTATTGCAAGGTTTGGGGTTTTTACCTGGCCTGGAGTCATGTTAGGCTGTTGCTCTTTCTGGGCCTAAGCCAGCTCTTCTCCTTCCTCATCTGCCGTCTGCTGCTTTGTGGACACCGACCTCGCTGAGGAGTGGAGGAGCTCTTGTTCACTCAATGACTTCCAGCCGGAGGGAGACTTGTCCCAATTTCCTGCTTCATTTGCCAAGCCCTTGACTTCCAATGCATCTGCTTTCCTAGCTGCATTTGAATGCAAATGGCTGAAGAGGCTAGCGTGCATGCGTCCCATAAGCACACTAGGTTCGGGGTATGTTGCCATCTGGACGTGGGTACCCCATCGGCACTCGGGGGGCTGTGGGTGCGACACGTGCTCTGCAGATCCAGAGGAGAGGACCTTAAATGTCCACTTTGCTCCGCGTCCGGCATTGTCGGTAGCTCAGCCCAGATTGGACCCCAGGGTGCTTTTAACTGGGATCCAGCCACACGTCAATCCATTGGGCTGTCGGTCCGGACAAAGCATGAGGTGATTGTCTGTGCACCTCGGCGGGGACGCCCGTTTCTAATACACTCCCTGGACTTGTGCTTGACGAGACAGATTTACCAAGCTGCCAGCCAGCTCCAGGCACCAGCCCTTGCTGTGGGTGTAGGAAGGGTGAGGGACCAGGCTCCGGAGCAGCTCCCTCGCTTTGCAGGCCTGCCCCACGCTTGCTGATTTTGGGACCTAGCACTTTTCGTGCTCTCGGAGGTCCCTGCGGGAGTTTGTGGCCCTCGTTTGCGCTGTCTCTGTGTAGCGCACACCCTAGTTAGGGTTGCCAACCCTCCAGGGTTGGCCTGGAGTCTCCAGGAATTAAAGATTCATCTTTAATTAAAGATTATGTCATGTGATGAGATCTCCAGGAACCCACCCAAAACTGGCAACCCTAATCCTAGTGCTTGCGTACACGGCTGGACGCATCCTCCGCGAGGTGGTGGCTCACAGCTGGTTCTCAACGCTCGCGCTCTTGGCGAATTTGAGGCCTCGTAAAGTTCCCACTTGCAGTGAGCAGGAGGATGTTTGAGGCAGGACCCGGAGCCAAGCACACTCTCCCAGGCCCCCCGCGAGTCCCTATCCAGGGGGTGGTGATTCCTCTCCTGGGGGGGTGGGCAGTCCACAGTCCGTGCATCTGATCCCCTCTAAATCGTGGAGACGGAGAGTACTGGCCCATGTAGCTCACGTCAATGCGATGTGCAGCCTTCAGGGGCGCCGCCATGTGAGTTCAGCTCACGCGAGTTGAAGCTGCTTCAGTAGAGCCATGGTGGGACAGGTAAATGTAGCAGACTGGCCGCCTGGCTCGGGCTGGGCCTCCTGTTTGTACGGTACGGGCAGTGGCACCATGGAGCCGGGCCCATGCTCTGCGCCCTGAGACCCCACCAGCCCGCTGGCTCCCCCCCCGCCACCCACCATTTGCTCCTCTCCACCTCCTGGCCTCATCCTCCAGCTTCTCTCTGCCCCTGGCCGGACCCCAGTGCCCCTCCAGCTCCGGGCAGTCTCTGCTTCCCACCACCTGCGCGGCCCCGCCTGTCTCCCCGGAGCTGAGCCGCCTGGGACTGGTGCAGAAGCCTGGCTAGTCCCAGCCTGGGGGGGGCGGATAGTGTTGGGGGATTGGCTGGGCCCCTCCAGGCAAGTGGGTCCTGAGGGAGCCCGGCCGGGGCAGGCCCTGGCCTGGCTGATCGCGCCCCCTCCTGAGGGGCCGCAGCGATTCCCGGCCCTGGGACTGGCCCTGGCTGCACTGCCGGCTCAGACCGGCAAACACTCACCTTCCAGCAGAGCCAGTGAGTGCGGCCAGGAGGCAGGGCGTGGGGAGAGGGGTCTCTGGAGGGCCTGGGCAGGGGTGCTGGGCTGTGAGGGGGCAGAGAAGATCTCTGTGTGTTGGGGCACTAGGGAGTGGGGTTTCTGTGTGGGGTGCTGGGCAGTTGTGGTGGGACTGTGGGCAGCGGGGCGCTGGGCACAGTGCGTCCGGGGAGGCTCTGGCCATAGAGAATTGGGGTGTGTGTGTGAGTGTTGGGGCACTAGGGAATGGGGGATCGGGGGGGTGCTGGGCAGTTGTGGTGGGACTATGGGCAGGGGGGCGCTGGGCACAGTGCGTCCGGGGGGGCTCTGGCCATAGAGGAGCGGGGGGGGGGGGGGGGAGGATGTGTGGCGCAGCATGGGGCATGCTGGCAGAACAGGGCCACGGACCATTGTGCATCTGGCAACTGCCGGTTTGTAACTAGTGCCCTCGCACTGGGCTGAGCAGAGAGGGCTGCCCCTGCCATGCCATGCCCCTGGCCGGCCCCTTGCTCTGGGGACCAACCCCCCCGCGCCATGCTCCAGTGCCCCCATGGGGGCCCACACGTATGTTTGGCGCCGGGCCCACAAAAGGTTAATCCGGCCCTGCCCGGGTGCTGTTTGGGTCAACCCGGAGTCCTCTCCCGAGAATTCCTGCTCTGCAGGCGGCCCTGGCCACACCCTGACAAGGGGCAATCCCAGCGACTGAGCCGACCGTCCCAGCTGCCAGGATCGGTGGCCAGCCATGCGGCGTGGAGACAAACGCTGGCGCGCCTGGGGCGGAGCGTCAGGTCAGCTCTCTTCACACGGCCGAGCCCTGACAATGAAACTCTCAGGGAAACTGAGGTAGTGAAGGGCCTGTTGTCAAAGCAGCGCAGGGAGGCCCCTGCCTGCCGGCTTCCAGGCACTGAGCCCTTCACCCCCTCAAAGGAACCATTGTTATTGGTCCAGCATTCCTCCCTGGGGGGCTGGTGAACCAGATGTGCCTCCCTAAGGTGTCTGGTTCAGACCACGACCACCCTCGTGTGAACATGGAGGTGGAGTCCAGTTGTTGATTTCCAAGAGCTTTGCTATGCCAGCGGATTGGGGCTCTCCCAGGGCTGCTGAGGGTGTGGTGTGGGAGGTGGGGATTGAACTCACAGATACCTGCATGTTGGCTTGTGCCTGGGATGCTGGCTCCCCTTCTACGTGTCCATCCCACAGTGGGGGCAGCTTTTTTATGCTGAATCTGCCCATTAGTCAAGGGACAAGCAGTGGGAGCGGCGTGGGGGGGGGGGGCAGTTCTGAAAGTGTCAAATACTTTGATCACTCAGTAAACCACAATGATTTCTCTCTCCTGTGTGTGTGCGTGTTCCCAGCAGCGCTCCTGGCCCAGGGACAGTACGATCTCGAAGGACCTCCTTATCTTGACCAGCTGCAGTATTCCCAGTACGACCCTCAGTTAGGTGAGTGGTCCTGGTGGCTTCACGTATATATCTCCCCCCGCTCCATCCCTCCACACACACGCCTGCTCTTTCTGTGTCTTGGTGAGACGGCTTCACCGCCTAACAGATCTCGCCACCTGGGAGGGTTTTTTCCTGATGTTCAGTCTGAATGTCCCCTTTCTGAATTTCATTCCAGTTTGTCCCACGCCAACCCTTTCCTCTCCCTCCCTCGTATTTACACCTTTCAGGTCCTTGGAGAGAGCTCCTCCCAACCCCTGGTCCAGTCCCAGTCCACAGATGTCGCTCCATTAAACTTCCCCCTAAACCAGTCCCTGGTAACGTCTGATGCGCTTCACTGAACTCTTCTGATTTATAGGATAGTAGGACTGGAAGGGACCTCCCTGGGTCATCTCAGTGCAGGGGACTGCACAGGGCAGGATTAGTCGCTATCTCCCTGGTAACAAGGTGCCCAGAGACAAACAGAAGCACCTCCGATTCTATGTTCCTGGATGCTGTTGCCTTTAAACTGTATTAAATGTTTCTCACTGTCACATCGCCCAACAAACTC
The DNA here is from genome assembly GCF_002925995.2 of Terrapene triunguis. Lineage (NCBI taxonomy): Eukaryota > Metazoa > Chordata > Testudines > Emydidae > Terrapene > Terrapene triunguis. The sequence continues at coordinate 16,752,844 of NW_020665065.1, forward strand.
GCAACGGATATGCTGCCCACGATCACCCCTAGCTGATAGAGAAGGCTGGACAATTTAGGGTCCTCCCAAGTAAAATAGTCTGCCTTTTCCCATCTGGCAAAGCTAATTTATTCCATTAACAGACGCTTGGCCAACTCAGGTTTCTACTTTCCCTGTTCAGAGTAGCTCATGAGGTGTCAGGGAAATTATGATTGCAATATTGCAACTGAACTCTGATGTGCCAGGCTGCTTCCAAGAAGCATATTCACTGCCCATGAATCTTGATCAGTCTAGAAGAGACTAATGGCCAAGATTTTCAAAAGCGACTCGTGATTTGGGAGCCCCAGCTTGAAACATCTTTCAGAAAGTGCTGGACACCTGACCTCTGAAAACTAGGCCTCTGTATGGTGTCTTCAGGGCCGGCGCTTCCACTAGGCGACCCTAGGCGGTCACCTAGGGCAGCAGGATTTGGGGGGCGGCATTTTGCCACCCTCGGCGGAAATTCGGTGGCAGGGGGTCCTTCCGCTCCGGGTCTTCGGCGGCGGGTCCTTCACTCGCTCCGGGACCCGCCGCCGAAGTGCCCCGAAGATGCGGAGCGGAAGGACCCCCGCCGCCGAATGCTCAGAGGAGGAGCGCTGCCGCCTAGGGCGGCAAAAACCCTGGCGCCGCTCCTGGGTGTCTTGATCATTCCACTAATAGCTTTAGAAAATTTTGACCTACTATCTCAAACCATGTCTTCCCATACTGCAGTGGGTGAAAGTTTATGCCTTGATTTTTTCCCCCAGAGATCATAAAATATCAGGGTTGGAAGGGACCTCAGAAGGTCATCTGGGCCAACCCCCTGCTCAAAGCAGGACCAATCCCCAGACAGATTTTTACCCCAATTCCCTAAGTGGCCCCCTCAAGGATTGAACTCACAACCCTGGGTTGAGCAGGCTAATGCTCAAACCACTGAACTATCCCTGCCCACTAAGACATTTGTGACGGACACAAGATTTGAACCCAGATCTAATAATTCCTAGCCCAGTTTTGTAACCATAAGACCATCCTCTAAAGGATGCTGATCACTTATCTCTCCCGTTGACTCGGACGATCAGCAACTCAGAGCAGACTTGTAAACCCTAGAGTGGCTTGTCTGTACAATGCAACCACCTGGGATTCCATTGCCCTTGGGATTAGGAAATCTGTCCCAGGCGAGATGCAGCCACCACTGAGATGACTGGGCGAGACAGGTTTTGTGCAGAACGAGAGCAGTTTGTTTCCTTCTTCCACATGCTGTGGTGGTCTTTGCTGTTCCTAAAATGAGACCTTTCTCTGTGCTTTGTTTTTTTTTTAGACAATCAAGATTACTATGACTATCAAGGTAAGCGCTTGCTCTGTGGAGCACTCATCCGCTCTTCTGAGCTGCCCTGTTTGCTACAGCTGGCCAGCACTGGCTGGAGTGTAACTAACGTGCCGCAGAGGCTGCATAATTGTGCTTTGTTGGGAATATGAATTCTGCCGTTCCCAGCCTGGCTTCCCTTTTGCCTTGATCTTGCAGGGAAGGTCTAGTCCTGCGGGGTTTTATGATGCGGTCTGTTGCCCCAGTTACTATGTGGCATTGATACGTCACTGCGGGATTAAGGAAGAAACGGAGGAGGATCCAAACTGCAAAATGGGGAAAATGACCAATAAAACAAGGCTCCTGGGGAGGGAGAGTGCTGGGGTCTCTGGCCCCGTTTGGCGGGGTGGGGGGTGGGTGGTGCCCGATTAGTCTGAGCTGACCATGCTTGTTCTCCGTTGCAGATGCCACCCAGCGCACTCCCGAGGAGCAGTTCCAGTATCAGTCCCAGCAACAGACCCAGCAGGAGATCATCCCAGCGCCAACCCCAGGTGCGTCGGGGAGCCCTATTGTAGCCAGTATGTCTGCTGCTGTACAGTAGCCGAGGAGCTGATCTGCCCTGTTTAAATGTGGAACAGAGGATAAACAGTGTCGTGTGTGTGTGTTGCTTTCCTGGGCAGTAGCACCTATCCCAGAGAGGGAGGATGGCCCAGTGGTTAGTGCACTGGCCTGGGACTTGGCAGACCTGTGTGCTCTGCCACAGCCTACCTGTGTGACCCTGGGCAAGTCACTTGGTTTCTCAGGGCCTCGGTTCTCTGCACAATGGGGATAATGGCCCTCCCTGCCTGGCGGGGCGTGGGGAGGCTCAATACATCCAAGATGGTGAAGCGCTCAGACGCTGGAATAACGGGGGGCCCTTATGTACCTTATAGACAGGAGCATGAGTTGTACCAGTTTGCAGCCCATTCCCAGCCTGGTGCTGTTTTCTCAACTCCATCTATTGTCTTTCCCCTCCAGATTTTCCCGAGACCGAACCCACAGAACCTGGACCTCTTGGTAAGACCCGCAGCCCATTGTTCTCTGAACCGTAGGGTGCCTCCGGGAGCTGCAGCTGCCTGAAGTCAGCTCGAAGCGGGAGGAAGGGCCTGCAGGAGGCACGGCTGGAAAGTTTAAAGGAGGTGGAAACAGCTGCTCACTCGAGCGCTGAGAGAGGAGCCAGGGCACTGGTTTTCCCCCCTCCACTCCCGAGCACGCAGGCAGGACAACCTGGGGTGGAACGTGAAGGAGACACCCCAGCTGGGAGGCGGGGCTGTAGACTCTCTCCAGCTGGCAGGAGCTGCCTGGTGGATTTCTAGCTTTGATGACGTTTTGCTTACAGGAAACGCTTTAAATGGAGCAGGGGGTTAATGAGGCCACCCTCATAACTTCTAATCCTTCAAATCACCATTGATCGATTGCGAGCATATCGTCTGAGGTCTGCCTGCAGCGTAAGAAACCCGTAGCTCTCCGACATGGCTGCCCACACGCCAATCTGCCTTTGAGCAGGGAGTCTGAGAGAGAACCTGCCATTAACAAGCAGGGTAGTAGATGGGACAGAGCGTTCTCTCCTTGGACCAGATCCTGCAGCCCTCCCTTCTGGGAGCAGCCCTGCTGAATCCAGCAGCGCTTCTCCTGGAATTGCAGGATCAGGCCCTTCCAGCGGATGCTGTCGGTGACACTTGTTTTTTTAACTGATGTCGGAGAGTAGCTTAAAGACCCTGCGCTGCGCAGCCCCTCCTCCGTGGGGAGGAAATGTTCAAACCCCAGAGAAAGCACAAAGTCCCCTTGATTTCCCCCCCACATGGATAGATTTCCAAGCCATGGTGCCCAGTGGGCCCTGGAGGCTACGAACAAACCTTGTTACATTTAGCAGCATTTCTCTGGCTTTCACTGTTTGACTTTCACTTTAGTTGTTCCGTAATCCTGCTTCCTCCCTCTCCCCGTCGCGCTCAGCTTCGGGAGCAGTGGGGGGCTGGTCTCCTCCGCCTTCTCCCTAAACTCTGCCTGCGATGCCGTCTGCCGTCCCTGCCCCAGAGTTAGACACGAACCAGCTGAGTTTGCAAAGCCCCATGGAGTTTCCTTCTCTTGCCCACAGGTTCTAGCTGGTTACCGCTCTGCCTTTGGGTTAGGAATCGGATCTGTGCGCGTAAGGGGAACGTTCAGTGGCAGAGCTAATGAGGGTGGGGAGCAACAGCCCCCCGTCGTGGCCTCTAGGTGTATGAGGGGTGCCTTTTGGGGGCCCTGCAGTCACCCAGCAGTGGCCACTCCTGTCCCGCAAGGCTGCACCCAGTTCCTCACTCAGGCATGCAACATGGTGCCCGGGGTCCCGTGGCGCTGTGACCCCATGCACCACATCGCAATGCCACTCGCTCCAATTTGGCGCAGCCGCCTGTCCATCATGACACCCGTATGGCGCTGCAACCCCATGCGCCAGCTTGTAACGCCCGGCATGGGGAGCTGGGCCCAGGACAGGAGCCCACGCTGCTGGGTGCGTGTGGGGCAGGCTCGCTCTGCGGCCCGCCACCAATGACCCATCTGGCTCCGCCACTGGGAGCATTGAGCTGTTGGGGGTGGACACGTTACTGAGAGCAGTTGGGGTTAGAAGTCGGCCGTCTCCCGGTGACGTGGTGTGGGGCTGCTGCATGTGCAGCTAGCTAACCGCCCGGCGTTGCAGGCCGGGGGTGGAGGGACGGCGCAGGCCAGCGCTGGCGATCCTGCCAAGCGTGCAGAGACCGGGGTGCTCTGCTCTGCTCCAAGCTAAACACTCTGGCACGGTGTCGTGAAATCACATTTTTCCTGCTTCCGCCCCCCTCCCCCCCAAAGGGAAAATCGAGATCACCTTCCAGATTGGACCTACTCCTGGCGCTTGCCAGCTGGCCGAACTAAAGGAGGCGGAGAACTCCTGCTCCCGGCCTAAGGAGGCCAGCTTTCCAGGAACTGCTGGATGGCCCCGCCGTGGGCTGCTGGCAGCACCCGAGGTGTTAGCCGCCTGTCTTCTGCCAAGTGCTGACTACCCTCCAGCCCCTGCAATTCAAGGCCCTTGCAAGATGTGGCTTTTAGCTTGTTCATTCTTCGCAGCAAGGGCTTTATCTGCGAAGCCCCTCCCATGGGAGCAGCCCTGTATCAGCACCTGCCCTCTCACCATTGAGATACTAGCTGCGGGCGCACACCCCCCCGTCCCCCCTAAAGCCGTGCCAGCAGCAGGGTTTGCAAGCTAAGCAAGGCTCCGGCGTTCATGCAGTTGAGGGGCAGTCCCCTCTGACAGCCAGGCCAATGCCCCAGCATTCTGCAGGGGGCGCTATTGTGCTATTAGGGGTCGTCTAAAGCTGAGGTTCTGGGCACGGCTCTGTGCTCATTAAAGAACTCGCCACAAGAGGAAAGGCGTTAACTCAGCTGTCCAGCTCCAGTAACTAAATTCTCCTTCCCTGAAGTCCCTCCTCCCCCCCAATCCAGTTTTCATTGGAGATAAAGTCCTTCACTTTCTGCCCTAAGCTGTGGGGCTATTTAAACAGTTGTGCTGTTCCACCCTAGAAGTGGCTGCATTTCCCTGCTCCTTAAAGCAATTCCCGGGCACGGGGGTGCAGTCGTTTGGGATCCGACGGGATGAAAGGTGCAATAGAGAGAGGACATTCCTACTCCAGCTCCACTCCGCTTGTGGGGCACTTCATTAACTCGGGGAACCAGGAGGTCCGAGTCAGCACTGGCGTGGCACTCCCATTGAGATGGTGACTGGGCCCACGGACGATCTCCCCCCAGCCCTCCGCTGCCCCAGCCTGGTCAGAACTCCATGCTGCAGACCCAGCAGCCAGTGCAGAAGAAGCAAGAGAGGCTGCTCTCCAGGGAAGGGTTAAGGGAGCTGGGCGGCTTGCTGACCACGGGCTCTTCAATGAAGTTGTGGGTCCCTGTTAAACACTCATCCCTACCTCTCAGCTTCCCCCATTGGCACCAATGCCAGAGCAACAGCAGCTGCTCTGGAGCTTGGCTGATGTCAGCGGCCAGTTTAATGGGCTAGTGCTCTGTCCCCGGTGCATGTTCTCTCGTTGGGCAGATTGCCGGGAGGAGCAGTATCCCTGCACCAGGCTCTACTCGGTCCACAAGCCCTGCAAGCAGTGCCTGAACGAGATCTGCTTCTACAGGTAAGCGGCAGGCAGGGCTGCACCGCGTGGCCGGGTTGGAGGGCCAGGCCCCGGTTTTTCATAGGCCATCCCAGGAGCAGCCCCCAAGACGGCCCAGTTTTGCATTTAATAAAGGAAAACAAAAAGTTCCATCTGGGTAGGGTGACCAGCTGTCCCGATTTTATAGAGACAGTCCTCATTTTGGGGTCTTTTTTCATATAGGCTCCTATTACCGCCCCATCCCCTGCCCCGGTTTTTCACACTTGCCGTCTGGTCACCCTACATCTGGGCTGCTCCGAGTTCGCGGTGTGACGAACCGAGTTTGGGGCTGCCCCTTTGCACGGAGTGAATTTGAACTACACGTGGGCAGTGGCTTGTGACCCTTGTCCTCACTAGCCAGTGAACCGGAGCTTACAGCTTGAGTGGCTCCATTCACGCGCCCCGTGGCCACACACACAACCCACTCATGGTAACACAGGGGTGTGGGGAGATAGGGCAGACCTTGAGGGAGCCTCCCTTGACAGCCAGAGGTAGTATCGACATAGGCTAACACCACGAGGTAACCGAGAGCCACCAACACCTTCCCATGGGCCCCCCCAGAGCCCTGGCCCTGTGGCTTGTGTTAGAGGGGAGGAGTTCTCCCCCATTTCGCTGCTGACTCAGCTGCAACACCACTGCACACGTGATTAAAAAGAGCCCTTGTCTGCGGTATTTCATTCCCCCCAAAACGTGGCCCAATTTGACAGTGAAAATACAGGTCACTTTGGCCCAAGCACGGGCAGGGACCAAAGAGCCCTTCCCCCACTCCATCCACCAGGGCGTCTCAGGCCGTGCGTTCTGTTCTCCCTTTCAGCCTCCGACGGGTGTACGTTATTAACAAGGAAATCTGTGTCCGTACCGTGTGCGCCCACGAAGAGCTGCTCCGAGGTAAGGAAGTGATGTGCTGGCACTGAGCTGCCGCCACAGCGTGAATTGGCCCGTGAGACGGGATGCGGCCGGGTCTCTGGAGGACCCTGGGAGGGGACATTTCAGCGGGAGGCTGGCTGAATGGCAGCTCTCCTAAAAGGGGGGGAGGGAGAGATTTGGCTCACACCTGGTGGGGACCCTATACTTGGGCAATGGGTGCGAATCACTCCTCGATCAGTACACAGGAGCGGCTGGTGAGAGGGTCCAACCACTAATTCCTTGCTCTGCCCTCCTAGGACAGGCCGGCCCCTCTGCCCCTAAGATGCTAAACTCCTGGACACAGCTGCTCGGGAACTGATTTATTTTATCCCCTGGTGGGGGGGGGCGAGGGACAGGGATAAAAACAAATCTTCAGCAGTAGAAACTTTCTGGCGTTCTGGTTTTCAGTTTTGACAAAACCCTGAACCTTTATGCTCCATCCCCCCGAGCTCTGCCCTGTTCCTTCATGGTTCTTCGCCTCCCCTCCACAGCTGACCTGTGCCGTGACAAGTTCTCCAAATGCGGCGTGCTGGCAACCAGTGGCCTCTGCCAGACCGTGGCTACCTCCTGCGCCAGAAGCTGCGGCGGCTGCTAAGGCTGGACGGCGGATGCCACAGCAGACGCACGGGCCACGACTCTGCTGTCTCAAGGCCAGGCCAAGCCGAGGCAGAGGAAAGTTCTCTCCCCGGAGCGACCTTCCGTCTGCCCCGGTAGAATAACATTGTCATTGTGCTCATGAAATCAATGGTGCTAAGGAAACATGGTGCATGAAACAGCATAGAAGTCCATTTTGTGCACATAATATAGGGATTTTTATGGGGTTTTTTTTTATTACTTTTTATTATATTGGAAGAGTCACCGGCAGGGGCTGGACTGAGCCAATGCAGTCTGATTGGACTCAGCTGGCGCAGGCCAGCCCAGCCGGGCTGCTGGCTCGATTTATACGTAGAGAACAAGTGTAAGGAGTTGTCTGAATTTCTGGTCTCTCCCCCCCCCTTCCTCCCACCCACCCTTTTTGCTGCTTTCTTAGACTGTTGCCCTTGTCTCTCCTTCCTCCTCCTCCAACTTTCCAGTGGGTTTGATGGCTGCTGCTTTAGTCCTTAGTTTGGACCAGGGTGCAGCTCGAAGCTCGTGCTGGGTGCAGGCCCAAGGGTCTATTTTGGGGGGCCCGTCTGGCCCCAAAGTTGTGCCGGGCTTGTTCAACTCTGTAGCTTGCCACAATGCTTCAGGAGCTGGGCTCTGCTTGCTGCACCCCACCCCCACTCTGCCTCACGCCCCGGTCGCCTTGTGAACGCGCCAACGGGCTGAATGGCAGCTTGGCATATGCCCCAATTCGCCTCTGCTCAAGTGTCCGCTTGTTGCCTGCCCCACTGCGATCGCAGGGAGGGAAACAGCGGCTCGGCTGAAGATGTCTGAGCTGGTATGCTGTACTGCACGAGAGGCAGCCCGGGGCGTATTTTGACAGCTGGCAGGGTACTGCTGCAGAGATGGGAGACGCCCGTTCTCTCGGTGCAGGGACTTTGAATCCCCCTGGGGAGATGACGGGCTAGAGAGGTCAGAGCAAATAACATCCGCCCACTGCAGCCAACCTTCAGAAACTCAGGCCCTGGAGCGCCAGCTGAGCTGGGACGATGCTGGTGCCTGCTCCAGGCCGTTCCTTCCTTGGAAAGAAAATGACTCTTTTGAGGTAGACGTCGCACAGGTGGGTGGATGGAGGCCACTCGTACCCTCTCCCTCTGTGCTTTGCCAAAGTCAGCCCTTTTCAGCTGCGGAGTTTAACTCTTTCCCCGTGCTCTTGCTCCTTCATCTCTCTGCTTCCTCGGACGGGTGCTAGCTCACCTGTATCACCTGCAGGAGAGCTTTGTGGTCCACTGAAAAATCACTGGCCGTCTCTGCATCAACAAGCCAGGCATCTGTCACTCTTGCAGCTCCATACCTGATCCAACTGGGGGTGCCCTCGTTTCCTGTCCTTCGAGCCAGGTATTTAGGGTTACCGGGCTCAGCATTTCTATGTGTAAATGATTTAGGAACCTAAATCCCATTGACAGTCAATGAGATTTAGGCTCCTAAATGGCCATGCTGAGTGCAGCAACCACTAAATAGCTTGTTAAAAAAACAGGGCCATGGATGGAGATGTGACCCTGACTGTGTGCGGTGAACTGGGCCAGGCCATTTTCCAGTATCTCTGGCTTAGAGCGGCCCCGAAGCGCTGCATTCTCCTCGGCTGGTCGGGTTTGCTTGCATTCGCTGTAGCTTTGTACGGATAATTCCTTTTTTTTTTTGTACAAAACGAATGTTTTAAAAAAATAAACACCCCAAAAATATCATGGCTGGCTGCAGAGCCTCATGGCTTGAGCTGGGGGAGGAACGGCCAGGGCTGGGCAGCGGCTTGGGCAGCGTAGCAGCAACGTGGAGCACAGACATCCCGCCACCCGCTCTACTATGAAAATACTTTGCATTTCGCTACTGCGGCTTCCGCAAAATCCCGCCAGCAAAGAGCATCCTGTGAACGTTGTCCCGGAGCCAAATGCCGGAGTCCGGGTCAGTGCTTTCTGCTGCAGTTCCCCCTTTCCTCTTCCAGCCTTTCAGTTTAACTCCAGTAGCACCTCAGAGATACGAACACCAGCGTTACGGACTGGCCGGTCAACCGGACACCGCGTGAAACTGGAAGTAACCAATCAGGCAGCAGCAGGGAAACACACAAAAAAGCAAATCCTGTGTCTGTATTGCATCTCAAAGGTAGGCACATCTAGGGTGCCTGTCCCCACCCCTTCACCCCCATGCATGGGGCAGCCACTTACAGCAAGACCCCGGGGCTTCCGGCTGTGACCAGACATCCCGATAAAATTTGGACCATCCCAATATTTAGGTGTTTGTCCCAATCTTTGGTTGGGACGCAATTTGTCCCGATATTTCACTCTGCCGGCAGCACTCAGTGTTTTTTTTTGCTCCGCTGGCGGACCCCCATGTGTCCCGATATTTTCTTCCTCATCTGGTCACCCTAAGCTGCTCCTGCTCTGTGTCCAATGCTGGGGTCCAGGCCACTTTCACACACCCCTTCCCTGGCTGGAAGGGCTCAGCTACTGCTGAAACCTGGCGTGGAGTGTCGGCTGCTGGATCTGGAGCCTGAACTCTGCTCTGTTCTGAGTTATGAACATTTCAGAGTTACGGACAACCTCCGTTCGGAGGTTCTACTGTATGCGTCAATCCCTGGACGGCCAAGCTGTGATTAAGCAGCAGAGGCTTGTCCCTGGGCTCAGACCACACTCCCTCCTTGCCAGCCTAGAGAACCTCACCCCGTACTGAGACAGCGCTGGAGGAAGCATTAGCTTCAAGCTCTTCGCCTCGAGCTTTCCCCAGCAGCAGCAGGAGGAACATGGGAACATGCTAAAAATGGAAGTGGAGCAGCAGGCTGGACTAGCTGCCCACATCTGTATCTATGGTCCCAGCTCGATTGTATTCAGGGCAGCTATCCCGTCCCACCCCTGTGGGTACACTGCTATTTTTAGCATGCTCGCTGGATCAGAGCTAGTGCCGGTATGTCTCCTGGAGCCAGATCGTCCAGCTCCAAGTGGTGACATAACCTGAAAGTGACCATCCTTGTCAGTTTCACCACTAGCCTGAGGCGATCTGTATGACAGCAGTGAAACTAGGTACTCATGTTAACTCCATCACAAATTAAGGCAGGAGGTCCTGCCTGGCTTTGCTATTGGATTCATGTTCATAAATTATAATCTGCTGCGGAGTAAGGCCCAGGTTTGGCTCTTGAGTTACCCACCAGCCCTATCATTCTATTCCAATGGCAGCAACCTCCGACAGGAGAAAATGAAATCACCCACACGCAGTTGGCACACTTTTTTTTCTTCCTGTTTAATGCGACTTTGGACCGGGGGCCCGTCCCTGACAGCAAAGGCGGGGAGGCAGGCTGAAGCAACGTCCTGTCCGTGGTGTGATTTTTATTTTTATTTTTTTTTGAAAATCCCTCTGTAAAACATTTATACAAACTTTGGAAATGTTTAAAACTCTGACTCAGAGACACAGAGTTCCCTGGTTGGTTTTTCCATTGCCTCAGCTTACAGGCAACTGACCACCAGGGATTTCAAATGCAAGGTGAGCTAGACGACAGTCTGACATTCCCCCGCAGCACCAACCGAGTGTGGGGCAAGCTCTCCTTTTTCCTCCCCCAATGTCCAAATTCATCAAGAAAGTACCAATAGAATCTATATTAAAAAAAAAAAACCTACTCTTCCTAGCATGATTGTTACACAAGTGAGAACGAAAGGAAAGTAAGAATTTCTAGTAGAAAACTTGGTCACTTTAAAAACAAACCCATCTACCCCTCTGTAGAAAAATCTTGTGCTAAAGAACCAGGATTTCAATAACGCCCTCATCGCGCTGCTGCTGCTGTGGGCGGTCAACCTGCACCTTTTCAATTTAGTGTCACAGACCAGCTGGGAGAGGAATGTTTCTAGGTGTGAAAGGACTAAAAAACCTACAGCCTGAAAGTGTGCTTTAAAAGGGGCCTGATCCCATGAAGAGCAACAGCTGTTGCTTTTTAGTGTGTGGGGTTTTTTTTTTTATTAAGTGTTGGCTCCTGCAGGGCTAATACAGTGCGAAAGAGACAGCTGCAGTCTCGGGTCCTTGGGCCGCGTCAGAGCCGTTTGCTGAATTCCAATCAGTTACACCTGCGTCAGTGAGCACAGCCAGACACGGGTGGGGGTTCCTGCAGAATCATTAGTGCTGATGCAGGCGAGGGAAAGGGCCCAGGTTGACTCAGAGCCTAGAGCAAAAGTGAGGGCAGCTGACTTGTGAATGGAGCACAGCTGAGCTGAGAGGCTCTGCTGGGAGCAGAACTGTACTTTAAACCAGTGAACAGAGCCCAGTTCCCCCATTCTCACGTAGCCAGCGTTCGTGGGCCCCAGCTAACCTAGCGCTTGGCCAGGCTTTCTAAGTAAACAGCTTATGCTATGGCTGAGTGAGCTAGCCTCACTTCTGCCCATGGAGTTAATTTGGCTTCCTCCTTTCCAGCTGCACTGTCCAGCGGGGCTGCAGGATGGGGCAGAACTCTGTGCTAGTGGGGGTTACGTTACACTAGTGCTGCGGGCTAAGATCAGAAGACGCCGCCTGATGCCGAGTTTCTTCCCAGCCCTCTCGGTGCCTTTCTAGTCACCTTACCAAGAAAGCCAGGCCAGTGGGTATTAGAGAAAAGGTCCCTGCAAATGCCACCTCCACTAGGTGCATTTCCTTCTCCTGCTCTAATTTTACAGCTGCCCTTCCGCAGCCGATTCTCTCATTTGACACACAACCGGAGAAGTCTGAAGAGATGCTACTGTCATTAGCCTAGACAGCTCTGCTCATCAACTGAACTGGCAGAGCCAAGGGCCACTGGAGGAGGATTTGGGTCTGGGACAACCTGGAATCGGGTCAGTTTCGAAAACCTGAGTGATGATGTTTCAGGTGCTGCCCCTGGCTCACAGGCCTGACGTTTAACATTCACACTTTCCGATCTTAAACCCCCCCCGTAAAACAAGCGCCACAGCGAAACTGACTAAACACACAGTGCTGTCAAATGCACAAACCAAACTTAGAGTAAAATAAATTCTGATGAGCTTGGTGTTACCTGTAATAAGTTAAAACTTTCCAGCCATCAGTGCTCAAGTTGGCAGTGGCTCTTTAACTAGACACTAAGGCCACGGCTGGATCAAGTACAGAGTCTGCTGCTAACTCGAAGGGACACTAAGGCTCAACTCGTTGCTATGGTGGAAAAGGAACTTCTTCAGGTTCAGTTTGTCCCCTAACCCAGTTAGCTTGGCTCTTCTGGGTTGCAGGGTTCTTCAGCTTTCCCCTCCCTGAGAACTAGCAATAAACTAGGCGTTGGCAGGCACAAAGAATGACTCTAGCTCTGATGGTGGAGTTTGTTCACCTACTGGTTTCAGGAAGCAGCGACGGGCTCAGGTTGTACTTAGAGCACATATTGCTTACTACGCTGTCATCCCAGTGCAGGCACTGGGTGTGAGCAGGATGCTGGGAGGAGCGGGGGGCCCTGAGATGGTATTGGACGTACAGCGACACTATGGGCACGTTCTCAGCCAACATGCCCATGCAGAGCATGAGGCTGCTGGCTACTGGAAAGGAGGAGCAAACATTCAAAAATCAACAGCTGCTTAGACTAGCGTTCTGTGAAACTGACCCGTCTCTGCTCTAAGGGAAACCAACTGGGAGGACCAGCGTAGAGCAGAGCACCCAACTCAAATCCTTGATAAAACACATCTTCCCACCTTCCATTTTCTACAAAGCGTTCTGGGTTTTCTGGGCAACACACTGGCTGAACCAGAGCTGCAGAAGCAGGTTTCAGACGAAGAGTTAGGACAAAGTCTTGAAAAGTTTCCAAACCTCTAGTTAAAACTGCAGTAGAAAATGACATGTATCAAATATACATTCTCCTCCATTAGCATCTTACGCTTAGGAAAGTACTGTTTTTTTAAAAAATGGAATGGCAGAAGTGTCCTTGCTGGGAAGGCAAATGCTGGTTTTGCAGGACCTAGTTCAGTTTGGTTGTAGTTTTTTTTTTTTTTTGGGTCCCCACCTACCCCCAAAATATATTTTTGCTTAAAGGGGCCTTTTAGGGTTAATGAAATAGCCGCGGGATGACACAGATCAGCAAACCCATTTCACTGGTGCCTGAGCCCATGTTCGGACTCCAGTCACCCAGGGGCATTCAATCGTCGGCCTGTGAATGCACTCCCCTCTTCAGCGCTGCATTTTAAATGTTAGCCCCCAGCCTGACCCTCTGGACAAAGAAGCCACTGTTTCTATTAAACTTAATAATATTGCTTACGACTAACCCCACTCCAGAGCACCTTCCAGCGGAGGATCTCAAAGCGCATCACGGTAATTAGTTAAGCCTCAGAATTCCTCTATGAGGTCAGTATTATTAGCCTTGCATTAGATGGGGAAACTGAGGCACAGAGTGAGGCAATCATACGATGCATCAGCGTCAGGAATCGAGCCGAGGAGTCCTCACTCCCCTGCTCTGAATACTAGCCGTTATCTTCTATCCCCGCTTCAAAAGGAAGGTGGCTGCTATCCAGTGTAACAATTCGCCCGCCGTTGGAAAGATGCTACAAAAGGATTGAAGGTGGCTTCTGAGCAAAGCCACCCGGGGCCTGATTGCCCGGCGCTGGGCACCCCCAGCGCCAATGGACTGTGCTTTGAGCTGGGGGTGCTCAGCGCTGCTGAAAAATCAGACCCAGGCTGCCCGTTGTCCCTGATTCGTTTCCATTCGTAGCGTATCCGTAACGATACATTCGTGGAGAAGGCAAGGTAGCAGCTCCGAGACGCTCCCCGATTCCATGTCAACCCGACTCGATGCACACTCAGGGGAACGTGTGCGCGTGCTGGGCTTTTGTAACGGGCTGAGCACCCAGGGAATCCACAGGGCCATATGGGGAGGGTGATGGCAGGGGCATCGCCCCTCTACACAAACCCAATGTCCCTGCCACAGGGCTGGAGCATCAAGCTGGAGGGTGCTTAGGACTGAAGGCTCCTTGGTCACAGTGGCGGTAGGGAGAAGGAGGGAGCCTAGTTCCCTGAGAGGAGGGAGGAGTGAGAGTAATGGGTCTGGCACCGCCGCAACTCCTGCTGCAGCTGATCCTTCAGCGTGGAGATCTGTGAAGGAGAGGATTAAAAAAAAAAAGGGGGGGGGGGGGGATCCAGTCAGCACTTTGGCTGCACAGGGGTCCCCCGAAGCTGTGGCAGAGCCAGAGGGTGCGGCAGCATTTCGGGGCTATTTCCCCGAATAGGCAAAGGAATCCGGGAGCACGTGAGCTGTGGGGGCAGTGGAACTTACAGCTGCTCCAGTCCCAGCCTCTCCCAGCAGGGGGCGCTGTAGGGGCCCTCGCTCGCGGCTAGTCAATGTCCAGCAGCTCACCTGCTCCTCCAGCCCCTTGACGCGCTGCCTGTGCGCGCGCTCCCTGGCCTCCAGCGTGCGCTCCGCCTGCAGCTGGGAGCCGCGCAGCCGCTCGATCTCCAGCTGCAGCTCCTGCCGGTGGCGGGTGGCCGTCTCCACCAGGCTCTGGGACTGGGTCTGCTCCATCTCCGCTACCTGAGCCTGAGCAAGGGAGAGGCGGGGGTCACACATCCAGGTTTCCATGGGCAAGGGGCCACGCTGGTCTAGTGACCGCACAGGCCCTCCGCTGAGGGCTGATTTATCCCACCTTGGGATACCCCCCCATGCAAACAAAAGTCCCCTGCACCCCATCTGCCCAGACAACCCCCTTGTGACCACGTCACTCTGCCATCATTAGCCACCACCCGCCGCATTTCCTCCCGCTCCCCAATGACACAGCCGGCGCCGTCTCGCAGCCAGCACGGCGCCAGCCCCTGCGTGCGTCCTCCCTTGCTTGGAGACACCAGGGCCTTTCAAGGAAATGGAGGATCCATCCTACCACGCCGCTGTGGCTGACAAGGAGCCACTCTCAGAACTCAGTTCAGTAAAAGGGCCACCAGCCACCTTGGCGAGGGGTCACCTCCGCCCACACTCCCTCGTATGCTAGCGTCGCCTTTTCAGCTCCAAGGGCCCCGCAGCAGCATCTGACCAGTGACCCTCGCCGGGTTTGTCTCGCTGCAACCTGGGTTCTTCCAAGTATTGGCTAAAGCGCTCTGCACAGTCCCTAGGCTTCTCTGCTGCCTTGGACGTGCCGGATCCTCACCCCACTAGGTCTGGTGGACCGCAGCACTGCACTGGCTTCAAATTTAACCCTAACTTCAAAGCTGGTTGTGCGGCTGGTGTGTTATACGGCTGCTATTTTAAGGCCCCTAAGCCCCGCCCAGGTTCAACCACGGTTACACACGCCCACGGACATGCATCGTTTCGCCTTCCTGCCTGCTGAATGTTTTAATGCAAGCTGGTGGCCATTTTTTGACCAAAAAAATTTTCCTGGCAGAAACACGTAGACCAAAAATTCTCCAAGGGACAATGGCAGCGTTGATTCAGTGCTCCAAGCAGGACAATAAAACTAATTGTTTCAAAACCGAGCCAGCGTCACTTCGTTTCGGGTTTTGGAAACCAAGACGTGGCCATTTTCTGTTGGGATTTTGGGGTCCTCGTGCCGCCCTCCCTTTTTTGAAATGATCTCCCCCACCCCCCAAGTGGAAAAAGTTAGAAAACAGAGATGGGGGGGAAGGAAAACCCTTTTCACACTTTTTTACCAGCTCCCAGCTGGAAGATGTTTGCTGACCAGTTGGGGCTTAACACAGCCGGGCCACAGACAGCTTCACAGCTGAGTGGCGATGGAGCCAGTGCTGTAGTGTAGACAAGGCCCCGGGACTTTGTGTGCTCACACAGGCCATCGACTGCATGGGTCTCCCGACGGCTCCATTTCATAACCACCTGCTCCTGCCCGCACCCCCCCTTACACCCAAAACCATGGGACAAAAACTCCCTTAGGGCTCAGCAGGACTAGAACAGGAGCCACAGAGCAGGCTCAGAAGCCGAAGTCCCCAGAGCTGCACTTCACATAAACAACCGCAGCAGCTTCTTGTCTCAGTTGCTGCCTGTGTAACCCACCAGCTAAGGCAGAGGTGGGCAAACTATGGCCCACGGGCCAGACCGTCCTGCCTGGCCCGGGAGGCTAGCCCCAGCCCAGGGCCGGCTCTAGCTTTTTTGGCGCCCTAAGCCTGACCTGGTCTCTGTGCTGTGCGGTGGCGGCGTGGCCTGGCTCCAGCAGGCAGCGTGGCTTTAGCGCCGCCAGCCACCGGTGCTCCAGGCAGCGCGGTAAGGGGGCAGGGAGCAGGGGAGGTTGGAAAGAGGGCAGGGGAGTTTGGGGTGGTAGTCAGGGAGCGGGGGTGTGGATAGGGGTCAGGGTGGTCGGGGGGAAATGGGGTTGAATGGGGCAGTCAGGAAGGAGGGGGGGTTGAATGGGGCGGCAGGGGGCAGTCAGGAGCAGGGGTTCCGGGGGCAGGCAGGGGACAGGGAGAAGGGGTGGTTGAATGGGGCAGGAGTCCCGGGGGGCAGTCAGGAAGGATGGTGGGGTTGGATGGGGCTGCGCGGGATCTGGGGGCAGTCAGGGGACAGGGTTGTGTGGATAGGGCAGGAGTCCCAAGGGGTTTGGGGGGGGGCAGGGGTCCCGGGGGGGGGGAATAGGAGGGGGGGGGGGGGCTGGGCCACAACCCCCTCCCCTAACCGGCCCTCCATACAACCTACAAAACCCGATGTGGCCCTCAGGCCAAAAAGTTTGCCCGCCCCTGAGCTAAGGAGTCTTGGGGCTTTCGCACACGCTGTAGCAGCTCATGAAGGGCCCCGGTTCGATCCCCAGTGCGTCTTCAAACCGTGGCCGCTTCTACCCTATTCTCGGCTCCGCCACTGAAATGCTGTGTAACCTTGGGCGAGATACTTCACTGCTCTGTGCCTCAGTTTCCCCTCCCACCCTCTGTCCATAGAGATGGTCACCCGGCAAGGCGGTCTCCTACTCCATGCCTGTACGAGACCTAGCATGACAGGATCCTGATTGCAATTATGCCTGCGCATTATTGTTACTCGTATTACAGCCAAGCCCTGGCCTGCTATAGATTGGCTCTCTGTGAAGAGGGGGCGCGTCGTACGGGAGGGGCTGGGTGGAAGGCTCCGGCGCACAGGACTAACTACAGGCACTGAGCCAGAGGCGTGACTCACCCAGGAACACGTTAGCGTCCTTCTAACCATGCTTAGGTTCTCCTGCAGGGACCAGCCGCCCGACCGAAAGAGAGAAGGCAGTAAGCACACCAGTGAGCGCCAGGGTTCAAAGGTTATCGGAGCTAGGGGAGGGGGAGAGGTGAGCGAGGCTCCCCCCTCCCAGGAGAGCCAAGGATTCCAGGTGACGAGGGGGCGGGGGAGTTGGGTCTGATCAATGGGCGTCTTTCAATCGACCATGATGAGCTTTGGCTCAGGCCCTGGGCACGGATACAGCTGCAGGGCCCCTGCCTGCCTCAATCCTGGGGGCCTTGTATCCGCTCAGTGCAGCCATGCCCAGCGCCTCTGGTGGCAGCAGGGCATTCTGGGAGTTTGGAAGCGTTGGGCGCTGGGAGGAGGGCGCAGGTGTGTAACGAGGTTATGGGTCTCAGCCCGTGTAGGGAGAGGCTGTGGAAGGAGGGTGGCCTTGGGACGCGCCTGGCTAGAGCTGAAGGAAGGGGGTGGGGGGGAGCTGGGAGGAGTTTGGCAGCAAGGGCAGGTCACTGGCTGTCAATCAGCACAGCTACGGGTGCTGCTCACCCACTGCTCTTCCACCTCCCTGGCTCCCCACTATCCATCGCACTAGAGGGAGTATTAACCCTTCAATGCCGCTGCCAAGTCGAGGCTGGGTCCCCCCTAAACTTCTGAATAGTGCATTTCCACAGCACCTTCCCTCCGGAACCCAGCATCACACGACACATGGCGTTATCCCCATCCCCGTGTTCCTACGGAGGCACAGAGCGGGAAAGCGCCAGGCCCCAGCTCACACGGCGTCCCAGGGGCCAAGCGGAGAGAGCGAGCCCGGATCTCCTGACCTACGCTCCGGCCGGGGCTTTAACTCCCAAACCACCTTCCCCCCTCGTTTCACACCCCCGGGCTACACCAGTCTACTGGGGAGAGATGCCATCACGTCCACGCCGCTCGGCTCTGGGGCTAGTCCACCCTAGCCATCCTTCACACCCGCCTTGTAAATTAAATTGTATTTGACCCCTCTCAGACCCACGTCTCCACCATCTGTGCCTCTTCCCCCCAACTCCCACCCCCTTTCATCCCCCACCCGTCCCCACCTACAGTTCTGTCCCCTCCTCCCACCTCACCCAATGGTTTTTCATAGGCAAGGGAGCCTATGAAGAAGCCCCGTCGACAGCACCCTGACCCAGCAGCATAATGCAGGGTTCTGCACACCCTGGCTCTTGGCTACGTCCTAACAGCCACGGCAGCGCGTGACTGAAGCTGCGAGCAGACCCGCGGGGTGTTTCCACCCCCAGGGGTCAGCAGGAACCAGGACTGTGCCTAGGTCTTTGGACAGCTGCCCCGCACCCCGGCTGCTCAGGACAGAGCACTCAATGGGGAGGGTTTGACGGCTGACCTCGAGCAGCTGGATCTGTCGCTGAGCCTCTGCCAACTCCTGCTCCACCGTGTTGAGGGAACGGTCCAGCCGGCCCTTCTCCGCCGACAGCCGCACCGAGTCCTCGTGTGTCTTCAGCTTCTCGCGCTCCACCTGCCGGCCAAGCAAGCCCAGGGAGAGAGAGGGTGGGTTGGGCCACGCTGGTTATGGCTACACTCCACACTACGTCCCGGCCCGTGGGAGCCAGGGTGGTGGACTCGGAGGTTCCAAGCCTGAGCTTGAGCGTCCACACTGCATTGTAAACGGCTGCACCCGGGTCTCACAGCCAACACTGCCCCGCGCAGCCCTTCTGAGTCGGGGCATCCACACTGCGAAACCACAGGGCTTGGATCCACGACCCGGGTCCTGAGTGCTGGCTGACCCACGTCAGATTGATTTGTGTGTGGACGGAAGGGGGGCTTGGGCTCAAACCTGAGTCAGAGCCCAGGCTCAGTATGCAGTGTAGACGTACCCCATGTGATCACAGAGGGTACCTGGCGTTGACAGGGTCCTGAGCCCCCACCCCCACGCACTGGGCGCCAGACTCCTGCTGCTCAGGCCCAGCCCTTGCTCCAGCCAGGACCAGGCCTGCGTGGTGTGGCGCTGCCAGGTACTGACTGATGAAGGCTGGAGGTTGGCCTGGTCCTGGGACGGCTGCTGTGGGAGTGAATCGGTTTAGTTCAATGGGGGGCTCTGAGAAAAACGCATGCAGGAAGGAAATAAGACAGCTCAGGCCAAGCCACCCGTGAGCAAACACTGGTGTGTTGTTACGGGACAATGGCAGGGGCGTGGGCTCTGAGGAGTCCGGCTCAACCTCTCCCTGAGCCCACAGCTGGGTTACAGACGCAGGGCCAAAGCCAGGCACTGACCCGAGCAGGGACTGGCTGGATTAGCCGGGACACCCCCCCCCTCCCCCAAGTGGGGCGGTGGTTGCTGGGGAGCCGTTCAGACGAACCAGGCCCCTGCAGGGCTGTCTGAAGAAGCTAGACCGGGTTAGACCCCATCACACTACGGGAGGGCTGGGGGTCAGAGAGCCACGTGCACAGACTGTGGTTTTTAACTCCCCTCTCCAAACGCTTTGTTCCCACTGCTGAAACCAACACCACGTTGGCTGGAAGCAGGATGTTGCTCTCTGTATCCACCTCGGTGACACACTCCCACGCGAAGAGCCCACTGGACCGGCTGGGCGAGCCCGGTCCATACACATGGCGCCGGAGCCCAGGGCCCAGTCTGAGAGCGGGAGAATTGCTGGATTCCCCTGGGGGGGAGGGTAAAGGCCCGAGATCTGAGGGGGGCGCTCAAAGAAACCACGAAGGGAACAGAGGTGCAGCACGCCCCGCACCCATGACCCACAGCAACTTCCAGCGGGAAGGAGCCCAGGGCACTTAAGGCAGCATTTCTCAAATGCAGCCACCAGGGGGCTTTTTTCCGGCCACGACAGTCTCCAAAGCATAGGCAGAGATTGGGAAGGGGAGCACGGGGGAGGCGTTGCCTCCCTGAAACTGTATATGTTGATGGTGAGGGGGGCAAAATTTAAAGGTTCGGCCGCCCCTAAACAGCTTGGGCGGGTCCCCCCCCCGACCCTCAGTCTCCCCTCCCGGAAAGCAGCAGCCCCTCCCAGCTGTTGCTCCTGAGGGTATGTCTACACTACAGGATTAATCCGAATTTAGATAATTCGAATTTGGGAAACAGGTTGTATAAATTCGATTGTGCGCGGCCACACTAAGCACCTTAATTCGGTTTTAAACCACATTAATTCGGTGGTGTGCGGCCACACTACCCCATTAACTTAAACACAGTAATTCGGTGGTGTGCGGCCACACTAACCCTAATTCGAATTAACAAAATCGATTTAGGCTCTACTCCGTTCGTCGAGGTGGAGTACAGAAATCGATTTAAAGGGCCCTTTAATTCGAATTAACTGGCTCTGTAGTGTGGACGGGTGAAGGGTTAATTCGGATTAAGGCAGCTAAATCCGAATTAAAGTCCTAGTGTAGACCAGGCCTGAGTAGCTGGTACCAAGGGCAGCAAGACGCGCCACCTTGGTGTTTGCGCCGCCAGCAGGGATCGGTGCCCTGCACCGCGCAGCCTCCTCGGGGGCTCCGGGCAGTGCCTCTGGAGACACGTGGGGCCGGTGTGCACGGTGCTGGAGGCGACTCTTGTCAGTCGAGGCGGCTGCGGCATTCAGTCACCGGGGAGCTCCCCTGGGCAGCTCCCCCCGTCCCGCCCAGCCAGGCCTCGGGAAGTCTGAGACACCGCAGGCGGCCAGTGAGTTCCCGACCCGCCTTCCCCAGGGCGGGCTCTCGCTGAAGGCAGGGATAGAGAGATGGGTCGGCACTTGGACACGTATAGGTGCATATTTCGTTGCTTTTCCTAAAGTTAATTAAGTATTTTAGGAAAAGTTGTCAGAGCGGCCACCAGCAAGTGTTGGCGGCGGCACTCTGAGGCCACCAAAAAATCTGTTGTGAGAAGCCCTGCTTTAGAGGATGTGTAGAGAGAGAGCGCATTTCCCCCACTGCTGCAATGCAGTCACTTCTGGGGAGGAATAAGGCCCCCACTCTTCACCAGAGCCCTTACACCCCAGCTTTCGGGAGCGGGAAACGACTCCAGGGCTGTGTCCCCAAGCTGTGCTCTCCGGAGGATTGCAGGCAGCAGCAGAGGATCATGGGAGTCTGGCTATGGTTCTCTCTGCTCTGAGTTTGCTGGCTCAGACCACAGTGCCAGGCACCGCTTTATGGGGAAGTGATTGAATGTGGATCACGGTTGGGTGGGTTTTCCCCATGGCAGACTGGGGGGGGGGGGCACTCAGGGAGGGGCTGTCTGCTATGGCCAGTCTAATTCCACGGGTTGCCAGTTGAAATCGCAGGCAAAGGAGCGTAAATGCAATGACCGAAGCACCACTGAATGGACGGAGGAGATTTCAGGCCGTTCCCGAATGTAACGCCCCACGATGCCATGGATAAGACCCAGTCACAGCTGATTGGAAGCCAAGCTGAGCATTCACCCCCCTTCGCTCTCCATAGAAATGCCAGCTCGGGATTCGAACCCGGTGCCAGACCCAGGATCCTGTGGAATTTTGCGTCCCCTGCTCGTCACCCCCATCCTCTGTCCGAGATCAGGCAGCCCCCTGCCAGCCGGGAAGGTGGCACGGAGCTAGCGAATTCCCATAACAATCTCCCCATGGCTAACCCTGGTGCCGTTTCTTGGAGGGACCTTGGATAAGAAGCCTACAAATCGGCTTGTACCATTCCGGCTGCGTGCGCCAGGGGGAGAGCACTGGGAGCCATCAAGCCCCATCCCCTGCTCCTCACCTTGTCCAGGGTCTTCTTCAGGGCCATCTTGTCCTTCTCCAGCCGCAGGGAGGAGCGCTCCGCCTCCCGCTTCTCGCTCTCCAGCTGGGCCAGCGCCCGCTGCCGGCTGCCCAGCCGCTCCTGCAGCAGGTGCTTGTCCTCCTGCAACTTCTGCAGGCTCCGCAGGGCCGCGCTCTCGCTCTCCTGGCACTGGCGCAGCAGCTGGGGAAGAGAGACGTGGCCGAGCACAACGTCACAGGGCAGGGAGCCGCTCCAGGGAGAGGCGCGTGGGATCGGCCCGGTAGCCTAGTGGTTAGAGAGCAGCGCTTCCACGGGGGAGACCCAAGTTCAGTGCCTGGGCCCGGGCTCTTGCGCCGTGGCTGGGAAGGGGGTGAAAGCGGCAGGACGAGCTGCTGGGATTTGGGAGGTGAGCGGGGCAGGACTGGTAGCTCAGCGCAGACCCTGCCGGCAGCACTGAGGGGTTAACGCTCTGGTTCTCCGCAGCTGGAAGGGCTGAGAGCCTTGAGGATAAATGGGGCTTGGTGAGGGACCCCCCTGGGGGAGCAACTTCCCTCCCAGTCTGGACCCCCCGAAGCAGGCACAAGGCTGTCGGCACAAAGCAGCGCCAGGGGCAGTGGGGGTTTAACAACCGAGGGGCTCAGCCCCCTGGGAGTGGTGGGGCAGGAAGGGCCCAAACCCTGAGGAAAGGCAGCTTCAACGCCCAGTGCCCTGGCTGGGGCAGGCGGAGCCCACAGATCCATAGGGAGCCCTGTGTCCAAATGCTCTGTGGGGAGAGCCACAAGTGACCCCCCAGGGGGTGCTCCAAGGAAAACCTCCCTCCAGCCCCCCATGAGTGGCACAGGGCGCTCTGGGGAAACCCCTCTCCCTGCCCCACATACACTTCCTGTTCTCTGTGCCGGTGATGCTCTCACTGGGGTCACCATGGAAAGCCAGGCACGACCCAGTGACCCACTGCTACGTCTCTACGGAGTCAGCTCCCTCCCTGCCCAGGTACCAGCCCAGCTGATCAGCAGCCGGCCGGCTCTTGGGCCAGCTCGGACTACATTCGTGGGACAGTCGCCCCCAATCCCGACCCAGCGCCGCGTCCTCACCTCCTGCTGCTGCCGGACCTGCCCTTCGAGCTCCTCCTTCTGCAGCTCCAGCTCCACCTGCTCGGTTTTCAGCACCTGGACCCGGTCCGCCAGCCCGCTGTTCTGCTTCTTGGCTTCCGAGACCGCCTGGCGGGCAGCGTCCAGGCGCTCCTGGGACAGGAGAGGAGACGGTGACACCCCAACGGCACAGAGGGGCCAGGCTGTGCAAAACAGATCCCGGCCAAGCTCCCCGCTTCACGAGCTCGGACCGATGAACCCAACGCTAGCAGGACGGAGCCACCCGCTCGCAGCAAAGACTGTGGGGAGGGGAACCAGTCCCCGTGTTGTGTGGAAGGGCAGCTGGCACGGGGAGGATGGTGTGGGACTGAAGGAGGTGTCTACAGTCAGGCTCAGTGCCAGCAGTTTCCCCTACAGCCCCCGATGCCCCTGCAGCCCCCTGGCTAGGCCAGCCCTGGCCCATCCAAGACAGATCTACCAATGCGCCCAATCCTGACTTGCTGGAAGCCTTGGGGAACTCCAGTCCTGGCCCGATTCCTCTCCCACCTCTGCCAGTGTCCCTCAATCCTGCTGGAAATCTCTGCCCGGACCCTGTCCCCCCCCCCCCACACACACACCCACTGCCTCGCTGCACCTTGCAGCCCCGGGTGACTCCCACCTGCAGCACGCGGCGGTCATGCTCGCTGGCTGTCAGTGCCTTCTGCAGCTGGAGCACTTTCTCCTGGGTGGCGCCGGCGCTGGCGCTGCTCTCCGACAGAGACAGGGCCAGGCCCTGCACCTTGTCCTTCAGGGCGCTCTCGCCTTCCTCGGCCTTGGCCAGGGTGAGGTGCAGTCGCTCCACGGACAGCTGCAGGGCGTTGGCCTTCGTCTCGCTGTCGGTGACCTGCGGCGGGATCGGCGCAGTCCGGCAATGAGCCAGGGCCCAGGGCTGCATCTCCCGCGTTACTAGCCGATGGTCACAAAGGCTCTGTGGTCAAGCCCTGCCCTTAGTGGCAGGGGCCGCACCAGGACGGCTGGAGCGGCACCAGCCCCGCGGGCGTTACACAAACCGCCCTGCCATCAGGAATCCTTCGGAGAGGAGCAACCTGCGTGGCCGACTAGTCTGGTGTGCTAGGCCACGCCCCCTAGCCAGTAGGCCACACCCACTCAGGACAGCAATGGAGCGGCCCCTCGGAGAGATCGAATCCACCCCCCAGCTCATGGGTCGGGAGCAGCGGCCTAGGGGCTGGACCATGGTGCTCACTCACCCACTGCACCAGGATGCCCGGGTGCCATGCAGCCCGTCAGCAGCATGGGGCTTTGTGCCTCATCACGGCTCCTTCCCCTCCAACGCACAGAGAGCCTACAGGAGGAGCGGGCGTAGCCGGTGCCAAGGGGCTGCCACGGCCTCGGTCTGCCACGGGGCACAGGCCCGGCCCAGCAGCAACGGCGGCGCTACCTGTCTCTGCAGCGTGTCCCCGCGGTCCTGCAGCACCTGGATCTCCATCTCGCGGTCGCTCAGCACCAGCTTCACCCTCTGCAGCTCCCCCTCCAGCGAGCGCCGCAGCAGCTCCAGCTTGGTGCAGCGGCTCTCCGAGGCGTCCAGGATCTCCTTCAGGCGCCGCTTGTCATTCTCCAGCTTGGCCTCGTTGGCTTTCATCTTGCTGATCTTCTCCTGGGGCCCGGGAGAGCGGGGAGCAGAGTCACCAGCCGCCTCCCCTCTCCCCCGGCTAAGGGCTCCTCTGGCTCTGGGGCCGGACAGGGTAAGTTCAGGGCTCGTGGAAGATGAATGGCCTGGCCGGAGTCCTGCGCAGGCTCTGCCTCGACTTCCACACCCAGCCCTGCTGACGTCCGGCAGTAATGATCTGCAGCCCCCTTGCTAGTCCAGCCCGAGGGTCCCTATACAGCTCTACTGACGTGCCTCCATTCTCGCCGGCACCGCCCCTGGGAGTCCAGTCCCAGCTCAGGTGACGCCCCTCAGTGCCAACCTGCAGCATCCCCTGCTATACCAGCCTGGCCCCCCCCCAGCTCAGCCCACGCCCCTCAGTGCCACCCTGCAGCATCCCCTGCTATACCAGCCTGGGCCCCCCC
>NW_020665065.1:16778206-16800023 GCF_002925995.2 Terrapene triunguis
CTCCCATTCCAGGCAGGCAGGAGGCTGGTTACAATAAGGCAGGAATTCAATACAGCTCCAGCGCCACACAGGAAGCCCTGGCTTGGCTCAGCTGCTGCTCAGCGCTCGGCCAGAGAGTCTGTGGGCTCCCACGTCCTGCCGTCACCCTGCATCCCGGCGGACGGCGGGGAGCAGAGGCTAACGAACCGCAGTGGGGCTGGCTTCCCCTGCTATCGTGGAGGGGATAGGAGAGAGCCAGGTGCTGCAAGCCAGGGCTGAGGGGGGCTGGCAGCCACAGCCTGGCAGGTCAGCGCTCGGCCCGGCAGGGGCCAGCAGGAATCTGCGATGAGCGGCCAGGGCTCAGCACTGGCCTTTGTGAGCCCAAAGCCTGGAAGACGCAGCAGCCTAGGGCCAAAGGGCTCTCAAGGGATAGGGGGGCCCCCTAGGAACTAAGCTCTTTGGGGCAGGGATAGATTGTACAGCACCTTGCACAAGGGTGTCCTAGTCCGGGACTGGGGCTCCTAGATTCCACCGCAATACAAATAATAAACAGCAATAGTCAGCGCTCTGCTCTGCTGCCCGGCCTCCTCGCCAAGTGACAGTCCCGCTTGCGCCAGAGGCCAGGATGGGGAAGCGATGCAGCGGACAGACACCTCTCTGTCCCCAGGAGAGCAGTGCATCAGCGACAGCACCGCTGCCACCAACCCGCCGGCCTCCTCCCCAGAGTCAGCTCAGAGCTCCCCGGAGCTGGAAGATCACAGCAACCCTCTTAGCAAGACGGGGCGAGGTGAACTCTCCTTGGGCTCCAGGGTCAGGCAGGGGTTAATTCCGGGCTCTAGGGCAGGGTGCAGAGGGGGTAGTAGACAACACAGGATCCAGCATGCACTGCAACAAGGCCGGCCAGAGCAAGCCGCATTGCATGCTGGGCGCTGTAGTCTCCCCAGACCACAGGTCCAGCCCTAACCCAGCTTTAAAGGCACAAATCAATCCCCCCTCGCTGACCGGGGAGGAAACATGCACAAAAAAGCGAGCTCGGCAGACGGACCCCAGCAGAGGAAGGCCCCTCGCTGTGCGCTAAGCAGGGCACTGCCCGCCCTAGCCTTGCCAGCGAGGCTCTCGGCGGTACCCATCTGCCTGGCCTTCCCCTGTGCCCACAGCCCTCTCCCCTTTGAGTCCCCAGGCTCGGAAAGTTCTCCTAAGAGACAAAGATGCAGCAAGTTTGCCTCCTGCTTTGCAAGGGCAGAATGCAGGGAGAGCGGCTGGGGCCGAGACCCCTGCAAGAAAGACTGTTCCTCCCCTTCCCAGCCCTCCCAAGCTGCACGCTCAGCAGAACGCGGTCTTTGGCCTCCATCTGAGCCGGCAGACCCAGGCCCTGCCAGACTGGCAGCCTCCCAGCTTTGTTCCTTAATCCAAAGGGCTGGCTGGCCTCCAAACCCGGCAGACATAACACACACAGCCCAGACACGGGGCACCCCCTGGGACCGTGAGCAAAGAGTTCCACCAGGCAGAGCGGCCCGCACGCTGCCAGGAGCCAGCCCCACAAGGCACAGTGAAGGTGCACGCCCGCTGCAGGCAGGGGATGGAGCAGACTCCCCTCCGGCCCCCTGGATTTAGCCCCAGTGCCAGCCTGGGGGCAGGGAGTTACTGGAGGAGTCTCACCCATCGTGCCCTGCCTGTTGCCCAGTGCAGCTCTGCAGATCCAATACCCCGCTGCATCTCTCTCCCAGCGCCTGCAATGGGCACGGAGCCCCACCGCCCGACAGATCAGGGGCAGGCAGCTTTGTCTAGGGGACAGGGTACCGGATTGGGACTCGGAAAACATGGGTCTGATCTCAGCTCTGCCACTAGCCTGCTGGGGGATCTTGGTCAAGTCACTTCCCTTCTCCCCCTATGTCCGTCTGGTCTATTCTGCCTGTAAAAGATTTGGGGACAAGGAGTGAGTGTGAGTGTGTGTGCAAGTGTCCATGTGTGTGAGTGTGTCCGTGTCGGTGTGTGAGTGTGTCCATGTCTGAGTGTACACAGGTGTATGTCCATGTCCATGTATGTGTTTGTCCGTGTGTCCGTGTCCATGTGTGTGTACAGGTGTGTCCATGTCCATGTATGTGTGTGTCCGTGTCCATGTCGGTATGTAAGTGTGTCCTTGTCCATGTGTGTGTACAGGTGTGTCCGTATCCATGTGTGTTTGTGTCCGTGTCGGTGTTGTGAGCGTGTCCATGTCGGTATGTAAGTGTGTCCGTGTCCATGTGTGTGTCCGTGTGTGTACACGTGTGCCCATGTCCATGTATGTGTCAGTCCGTGTGTGTGAGTGCCTATGTACAGACACACACGCCCAGTGCAATGGGGCCCTGATCTTCACGGGTGCTACGGGAAGGTAAATCAGAGGTCAGGCAGGCAGATCCCAGTCACATTAGCATGTAAAATGAAGCCACTTCCGAGTGGATCTGAACCTCGAGCCACACTCTATCCCACACAAACCTCGCAGAGAGGGGGGCCTGCCCCAGCCCCATCAAGTCTAAGGCCTGGTCTCCACTCCCCAGTTAGGTCAACGCGAAGCAGCTTACTAGTGTCCACACTCCAGCCATGCTCCCCCCCCCGGCTCTTGGCTCCCCACCGGGAGCACGGCAGTCAACTGGACTCCAGGCCTGGATCTCCCCACCGGCGGCAAGAAGCCCCGGGCAGCTTTCTCCCGCTCCCAGCTGGTGAGAAGTCCAGGGGGCAGCTGGGCTCCCGGCAGGGAGCTGCGTGGGCTCCCCACACTGCCCCTCTTCAGTGGGGGGAGCGCTGTGGTGAGGACGCGCACCACTGACAGTGTGGCCATCGGCCACCGCAGTAATTGCACAGGTCGACGTAAGATTGTAGCGTAGCCCTTTCCCCCAGCCCGCTGGCTGAGTGCAGGACTGGCTCCTACTCAATATCCCGAGCTCAGAACGACACTAGGACGCGAGCGGCGGCCGCCGGGGCTGGGGGGCATTCTCATTTTCAATAGATACCCACCACCCCGGCTGGCGAGAGGGGTGCAGGGCAGGTGTGGTGCTAGAGGCTCAGGCGGACCACGCAAACCACCCCGTCAGTGGGTGCCCCCATCATGGCTCCTAGCAGCCCCCACTTCCCGCCTTTCCATGCACAGCGGCAGCCTTGAGGAGTTTCCTCCTGCCGGCCCACTGTGTGGAGCAACGTCCCAATGGAGACACTGTCTCCGAGGGGCGATCCCAACAGGGGCCCTGCAGGCACCGGGCATCCCCACTGCATCGCACAGGGCGTTCGCCGCCCGCAAGGGAGGCTGAGCTGGGAAAACCCAGCTCCTTGCCCACCCAGGGTGAACGAGGGTGAACCTCTAAGTACCCACTCTGGGGGCGGGTGGATCAGGCTGGTATTCAGTGCCCATTGCAGCTGGAAGAGAGACCCAGCCTGTGGATGGGTCACTGCTTCCCGAGGGGAGAAACCTAGAGCTGCCTATGCCAAAGGGAGATCCTAATCCTCAACACTCACTTTAACCCCCGGGTGCCCCGAATGGCCTTGACCCCCCAATTCCGACCAATGAGCGCACACAGGGCTCACTTCAACCCGTCTGAAATGCCTTGTTCGCCTGGTATCCTCATTCACCCTCTCTACGGATTTGCCTTCGGGTTCCATTCCTATCCCTGATCCATGAGAACCTGCCCCCGGCCCCGTGTACCTGGGTGGTTCGCCGGTCGCCGTCTGCCGACTGCAGGCTCCGCTCCAGCGCCGTCACCTTGTCCATCAATGCCTTGCGCTCCCGGTCGTTGCGGCGGAGGGTCTCCTCCTGCAGCAGGAGGGCGGTCTGGGCGCCGCTCAGCTTGCCGTCCGCGCTGCGCCTCCCTGGGGCAGAGAACGCAGGCGCAGAGCCCGTGAGGGGGCGTGCGGGCACTTTGCACCCGAAGCCAGCGGCAAATAGGAGGCACAGGGCGCCTGGGTTCTAATCCTGGCTTTGACACTGACACACCGCGAGACCTTGGGGCGAGTTCTTTAAACCCTCTGAGACTCAGTTTCCCCAGCTGTAAAACGAGGCTAGTGCTTGCCTAGCCCAGAGGGTGAGGGAGAGAAAAATCCATTACCAATGAAGATGTGAAGCGCTCACTGTCAGAGCTAAGTTTTGCTACGCAGCTTGAATAAACACTTGTCCCTGAAGGGGTCATCTTCAGCACCCGCGTGGGGGCTGCCTTTTGGAGTCTCAACGTCTAAACCAGGCGATAGCCAACTTCTTCACACAGCCTGCGCCACGTCTCAGAGCACTGGGCTGGGATCCAGGAGAAGTGGGTTCAGTTCCCAGCCCAAAGTGGGAATTTTTTGCAATATTTTTATGAATCCTACGTGTGCCTCAGTTTCGCCCTATACTTTGCACGGTTACCGAGTGGGGGGGAAGGATTATGTCTGCTCTCAGGGAAAACTAAGAGTATGTCTACACTTAAACCACTGCCACTGCTCCACTGTATCGCTTCTGCTTCGGGCAGGTCTGCACTGCAGAATTACTTTGGTATGTTGCTCAGGGGGTGAAAAATCCACACCCTTGAGTGACGTAGTTATTCCGACCCATGCGCTGGGGCAGACAGCGCTATGTCGGCGGGAGAGCTTCACCGCCTCTCGCAGAGGTGGATTAACGATGCAACAGTGGCGCAACTGCACCGATGCAGCCTTTTAAGTGCAGATGTGCCCTTAGACACTATGGACGCTGATGGGAGGGGTTCTCCTGTTGGCGCAGGTAATCCACCTCCCTGAGAGGCAGTAGCTAGGTCGACGGAAAAATTCTTCTGTCCACCTAGCACTGTCTACACCAAGGGTTAGGCTGACAACACACTGTCAACCAGTGGAACTCTTTGCCACAGGATGTAGTGAAGGGCAAGACTCTAACAGGGTTCAAAAAAGAACTAGATAAGTTCATGGAGGATAGGTCCATCAATGGCTATTAGCCAGGATGGGCAGAGATAGTGTCCCTAGCCTCTGTTTGCCAAAGGCTGGGAGTGGGAGTGGACGACAGGGGATGGATCACTTGATGATTGCCCTGTTCTGTTCATTCCCTCTGAAGCACCTGGCATTGGCCACTGTCGGAAGACAGGATACTGGGCTAGATGGACCATTGGTTTGACCCAGTCTGGCCGTTCTTATGTTCTTAGCTATGTTTCTTAGGGGTGTGGATTTTTCACACCCTGAGAGATGTGGCTATGCCAGTGTAAGTTCCCACTTATAAACCAGCCCTAAGAGACAGACATAGCCGTGGGTTTCACCTCCCTGTCTGGATGGGATGAATAGAGTCGTTAAGGAGCTGCCTGAAACTGACCCAGATCAACAATGGGTCCAGAGAGACAACGCAAGCGCCAATGACTCATGAAGTGACACTCAGTAGGCTGGACACTCCGGCCAGCATGGGCCTGCCTGGAGACCGAGCCGTGACCGGGAGAGAATAAAGAGCCGACTTCTGGAAGAGGCTGGGAGCTCTCGGACCAAGGAAGTCAGAGAGAGACAGAACCTGAACATGGAGTTCACTACAGCTTGGCTGGTGAACTGCGGCTTGACTAGAATGGACGATGCTTTAGTGCTAACCTAAGGACTTCCTCTGCTGTGTTCCAGCCGACTAGCCCACTGCAAAGACTGGCTGGGCTGCAGTCGTCCCCAAAGAGCGCACGCGTCCCTCCCAGGAGTCTCTCTCAGTGGGACTCGCTGAGCAGAGCTCACGGCGTGAAGCAAGGAGGGCTGGAGCCCCGTAGCTCAGTCTAGGAGGCGGTGACGGGCACACTGGAGGGGGTCCTCCAAGAGACAAAAGCCGGGGTGTAGCCCAGAGCCTGTGGATTTGTGACAATGTGTCTTGCTCCTCTCATCCCTGGGGGGATAATAATACTGACCGTCTGCCCCCCCCCGCTCTTTGCCTGGGCTATTTAGACTGGAAGCCCTTTGGGGAAGGGGCTGAGTCCCACTCCCTCTGTACAGCTCCTAGCGCGATGGAGCCCTGATCTCAGTCGAGTCCTCTAGTCGCTACATGGAACAATGAGAAGGATCAAGTGGTTTCGAAGCCCCACGTAAAAAAGTTTTTGCCTCGCCTTGTGGTTCCCCCTCAACCAGGGAATTTCTTTCGATGCTAAAATAAACCTTGAGAATGACTCGATCTGTACAGCTGGCTTTAAAAATGGCCCCCTTCCCACTGAACCTCAGAGGAAAGGCTTGAGGGGCACAGACCTGGGGGAGGGGAAAGCATGACACCCACAAAAGGGGAGAGGGCAGGGAATAACCAAGCCCCCCTGAAATGCTGCGCTGTAGGAACAGGGCTCTGGAGCCTGGGCAGAGATCGCTGTCTTCGGAGCTTTCCTAGCCGATGCCACTTAGAGAAAGGAGGAAAATGGATTGTCCCTTTGGGGGGGGAGCAGCCCAGCCCGAGGGCAGCCAAATGCAGAACGCCAGATCCGAGACACAAAACCCCAAGTGTCTGGAAATCCGCAGTTAAGGATTAAACCTCCAGTCGCAAGCGTCGGCAGGGGGCAGCCATACCAAGCGATGCCCAGGCTCTGCTGGGTGCTAGTGGTTCAAACCAAGGGCTGGTATTTCCTAGTGTTCCTTTCATTCAAAGTGATCCCCAAAACGGTATAGAGGGATCCTTTCACCCACCACTGAAATGCAGCCACCTCTGGAGGGGGGGAGGGAGAGGTAATGAGCTGTTTAAAACAGCACAAAGCAGCGATGCACCACAATCTAGTGCTTGATGCAGACGCCACAGGGACACGGTGCAGCTGCATGGGAGAGACGGCGCACACAGGCTTGACTGAGAGGGGACTCTGTGAAAATCTCACCAGCCCTGGCCTGGAGACTCACTAACGACCGCCCCCTACCATGCTGCCCTTGTTCTCGGAGGCGGTCCTTGCATTTCCAACGAGAGAGATGAGCTAGGACCTGCTGCATGGTGCCATGGACGGAGCCTGCGTGCCTGCCAGCTGCGTATAATCTCTGCATGGTAGCCCAGCCCACTGGGATCAGAGCATTAAAGCGCCGAGTTAACAAACAAAAGGTACCACTGCAAAAAATTAAAAATCCTGGAGCACCACTGGTAACGGCACGTAAATTGCCATGAAGACACAGTGCAAGTAGGGGCTTCGAAGAGCAGGGGTCCTCACTCTGCCACTGGCCTGGGGCAAGTCATTTCCCCGCTCTGTGCCTCAGTTTCCCCCTCTTGAATATGGGGCTATTAAGACTAACCTAGGGTAAGGGGTCGTGAGGCAAAATGCATCCATCTGCACACCGATGCTTTGAGAAGGCCCTAGAGATGGGGCAAGCATTGCCCAGAGCCCCCTCTGCACGCCCCCACGCTCAGCCTCACCTTCCTCGCTTTCAGTCACTAGCTTCTGCAGCTGCTGCACTCGGGCGCTGGCGCTGTCCTGCTCTGACTCCAGCTCGGCCAGCTGGCGGGTCACGCTGCCCAGCTGGGCCCGCAGCTCATCCTGGATTCGAGACAGGAGGGGGGCGGTCAGCGGTCGGGAGACCCACCAGTGCCGCTCGCACTTCGGGCAGAGCAGCGGGGGCAGAAGTTAACCCCTTCCTCCCCCCACCGGTACCCGCTCGCGCTGCGTCTCCCGCAGCTCCTGCAGGAAGTCCCGGAGGGCGGCCCGCACCACTTCAGGGTCGATATCCGCCACCAACTGCTCGCTGCGGCCGGGCGAGAGGGCGCGCTCCGGAGACAGAGGGCGCGAGCTGGGGCTGCCCGCCCGTGGGGTGGGGCTGCCGCGCCCGTCCGTGGTGCTGTACGCGTTGTCACCTAGGGGGAGACGGGCACAGGGGAGAGATGGTGGGCCCCGGCTGGGCTCGCCGCAGAGCGGGAGTTAGCTTGATGGGGAATCAACAGGCAGGGAACAATGGGGAATCCAGCGCTAAACCCATTAGGGTTTTCCTAGTCCCCGGCTCTGATCCCACAAGGAGAAGGGGGACACCTACTGGCAGGAAGAGGAGCTGCAGCCTGGCCAGAGAAGACCCTCTCCAGTACAGCAGGGCAGCAAAGGGCCCCTCACCCCACCCTGAAGGGCTCAAGGCAGCGAACAGGGAGGAGCTGAGGGAGAAGCCACCGGACAGGCGTGACGAGCAGCGCAGCCAGGGTCCGGAGAGGCCAACAGTTCTACCCCACCCTCCTCCAGGCCATTCCACCTGGGCATCCCCAAGCGCTTGGCAAGCATCAGTGATTTATCCTCCCAACCCCACTAGGGCACCAGGGGCCTACTGTCCCCATTGCAAAGATGGGGAAACAGGCAAGGGCAGTGACTTGACTAAGGCCCCATGGCAGGGCAGTGGGACGGCCGGGAATAGGACCCAGGAGTCCTGGCTCCAGTCCACCAGATGCCACTCCCACACAGCGGGGCACTGAAGACAACAAAGCCCTCAAGGCTTGGGGAGGAGAGAAAGGGGCCTCCCCGAGGGCTCTCCTGACCCGTTACCTTTGGTAGGGGAGAAGAATCTTTTGGGGGAGCTGCTACGCCCCCTGATGGCTGGGCTGGGGGCCCGGCCGCCCCGGCTGATGCCCATGGTGCGCCTCAGGGCGGAATGCAGGCTCCCGAGCTTGAACTCCACGTCCCGCTTCAAGCCCTCCACTCGAGCCAGCTCGGCCTCCAGGCCGTGGGCGCGGCCCTCGGCGGCGCTCAGCCGGAGGCTCAGCTCCGCCGCCTCGGCCTGCGCGTTCTCCAACTTGATCTCCAGGTTGCGGGCGTTGTCCAGCAGCTTCTTCTCATTGCCGCGGGCCTCCTCCAGGCTGCCCAGGAGGTCCTTCTCCCGCACCCGGAACTCGCCCTCCTGCTCCGACAGCTTCCGCTGCAGGTTGTGGAGCTGGGGAGGCAAGAGCGAGGGCTGAAAGGCATTCTGGGTAGGCAGAGCCAGCCCAGGGAGAGCACAGCCGCCTCCGCGCGCAAGCCACGTCCTCCTGGCCATGTGGCTACTCCAGAAGGACATGGTCTCCACCCCTACGGGCCACTCTCCTCCACTTTACATGCTTCCTCCTTGGCCTTCTTTGCCTGTTCCACCTGGCATGATAATCTCTCGGTAGCTCGAGCTCAGCCAGAAGTTCTGGAGGCAGGAATTACTGGGGAGGTTCTCTGGCCTGGGTTACACCAGGCGTCAGACTACAGCGCCGTAATGGTCCTTTCTGGCCTTAACCTCCATGAGCCTCCGTCAAGTTGCCCTGGAGGGACGCATCTGCTCCACACGCCCAGGCCATGTGGGCAGTACACACCGTGACCAGTCCCTGGCGGCGGCATTGTGATGAGCAAGAGCTGGGTGGCTAACAGGAACGACCAGGCGAGAACTCCTGGGTGGAGGCGGGAGGAGCCCCACGCTCACCTCCTTCCTGGCGGACTCCCTGCTGGCTTCGCTCTCCACGATCTTCTGCTTGAGGCCGAAGGATTCCCGCCGATTCTCCTCCTCCCGCTGCTCGTCCAGTGCCACCCGGGCCTGCAGCTCTGCCACCTCCTTGTTCTTCTTGGTGTTCTCGCTGTCCAGCATCTTGATCTGGGGGCACCAGAAGGGGGACGGGGGAAGCACATGACTGCGCCCCGTGGACAGGGGAGGCGCAACGCAACGGAGGCACCGATGCTGTTCCGGGCCAGCGAGGGGAACGGCAACTCGCCCCAGGGCCGGAGAGGCAGGGTCCTACACACCCACAGCCCCTCCTGAACTACAGATGCTTGGCCCTGTTGCCCCGACTCTGCTACTCCAACAGTGCAGGTTGCATGGCCCCTGAGAGGCCCACACCCGCCTGCCCCTCCAACAGCGATTCGTCAGCGGGGGCTCGGGGACAGCTGGGCAGAGCCTCTCCTTCCCCGACCTCGCTAGCCCCTCGCTCAAAGCCCTGCTTCGCCGCCCGCGCCCCGCCCCACACACACACCTGTCGCCTCAGCTCCTGCAGCTCCCTGCGGGCCTCCAGCCGCGATCGCTCCACCTCCTGCAGGCTGCTCCGCAGGTCGGCGGCTTCCTTGTCCACGGCCGCCCGCGCCTCCTCCAGGATGGACAGCTTCTGCTCCTTCTCCTCGTTGGCCCGCTTCAGGCTGGGGATCAAGGCGGCGTCAGATCCCAGCGGGACGCAGTGACGTAACCCACTCCCCCTTCTCCCCCCGCAATGGTGGCCGCCGGCCGCCCCCCACCCCTCACCTGATGCGGTCGCTCTCCGCTCGCTTGATGGCAACCCGCAGCTCCTGGTTGGATCTCTGCAGGGCCTCCTTTTCCTTGGCCTCGTCGCTCAGGCTGCGCCGCAGGTCCAGGATGTCCTTCCTCTGGATCTCGTGGTCCTCCTGGCTCTCCCGCACCTTCCGGTGGGCCTCGATCACGTCCCGCCGGATGCTGTCCCGGGCATCCTCCACCATGCGCAGCTGGGTCTTCAGCTCCTCCACCTGCGAGGCAGAGGACGGGAGCGGCCGCCCTCAGATCCCTGCGGCCCCAGCGCACATGGGGACTGGGGACTCTGCAGGAGGCGGCCCTGGCATGATCTCCAAGCACCCTCCTCTGTAGAGGGGACGTGCAGCCCCACCTGCTATCTGCAGCGCAACACTGTCAAGCCCCACTGAATAAGATCCATTGAGGGTCAGATCCAAGAGGCCCAACTGCACTGCATGCTGGGATTCGTAGTCTCTGGGCTGCACCTCCACGCGCAGGGGACTCTGCCCCATTTTATGCAAGCTCCTGGCTCCACTTCTGCCCCCGGTGACGCTCTCCTGCCCCCGCTTCCGTCCCCGACTGGAAGGGGGAGGGTGGCGGTGGGGCCCAGCCCTCTATCCCCCTCCCCATGAACGCACTCACCTCGCGGAGGGTGCATTCCCGCTGCCTGGCCAGCTCCTTGACCTGCTCCTGCAGCCCCCGGGCCTCCCGCTCGTGGGCCGCGACGGTTTCTTCCAACTGCACCCGCAAGCTCTTCAGCTCCGAGGTCAGGGCGTTGACGGTGCTCTGCGGGCAAAGAACAGCCCAGCCCTTACTGGCCTGCACCGGCTCCCGCCTCGCTGGGGTCACCTTTACCAGGGTCACCCGGCTGCCAAGGATCCGCTAATCAGTCAGGTTGAGCCCAGTGACGCAGGAGGGGTAGGGAGCCAGATGCCCGTCTCCCCTCCTGGAGCACCGAAGAGAAGCTGATCCCTGTTCACGGCGAATGCCCCCTCCCTGTACCTGGTGGCTGTGTAGTGCATGGGGGGTGGCTGCAGGCCGGGAGTTAGGTCCACTGGCATTGCTGCATGGGGGGTGGCTGCAGGCCGGGAGTTAGGTGCACTGGGATTGCTGCCATTCAGGTTTGAAGTGTCTCAGCAGAGGACCTGAAACAGGTTCTGCAGATACTGATTAAGCATCTATGGAGATGTGTAGGGCAACAAGAAGCAGTGTGGCCTAGTGGACAGAGCACTTTCCTGGGACTCAGAAGACCTGGGTTCTATTCTCAGCTCTACCACTGGCCTGCCCAGTGACCTTGGGAAAGTCACTTCTCTCTGTGCCTCAGTTTCCCCATGTGTAAAATAGCGCTAACGCTGCTTTGCAAAGTGCTCTGAGATTGACTGATGGAAAGCGCTGCCTAGGAGCGAGCCGGGGGTGTTATTTGCTTCCCGAGTTATGCTTCGGTTCAGCCGCAGCAATCATCACCCCCCTCCACAAACACTGCGGTGAAAGTGCTAACCACCAGCAGCACCCGTCTCGGATGCGTGGGTAGATCTCACGCCCTCCCGCTGCCCGCACAGCACCCACACCAACCCGGTCCTGCTCCTGCCGGCTCGTGGCCTCTCGCTTCTGCCGCTCCATCTCCACGGACACGCTGGCGAGGCTGTGCTGGGCGCTGGTCAGCTTCTCCGACAGGAGGGTCTTCTCCGACTCCTTGAGGGACAGGGCCTGCATGGCCGGGAGAGAAATTCAGCGGGCAAGTGGTGCTGGTGCTCTCGGCCCCGTTCCACCCCACGCCGGCTGCTGAGGCTAAGAGTGCTGAGCGCCTGCCAGGATCCGGCCCCAGCTCTCAGCTGGAGTTAATGGGAGCCTCCCCCAGGACGGGGCTGGCAGCAGTGCCAATCCCCCGCGCCCCCTCCCCTACCTGCTGCTTCTCGTTCTCCGCCTGCAGGAGGCTCTCGTCCCGCTCCTGCTGCAGCGCGGTGATCTCCTCGCTCAGCTCCTCCTTCTCCGCCTCGTAACGGGCCAGCAACTCCTCCCGCTCGTGGCCCAGCCGGTGCAGCAGCTCCCCCCGCTCCGACTCCAACTCCAGGCGCACCGTCTCCTGCACGGACCAAGCAGCAGACGCCAGAGCGCTAGGTGAAGGCTCCGAAGCCACGGCTTGGGCGCAAGCCCATCCCCGTTCCCGGAGGGGACGGCAGAGCCAACACCCGGCCCGCTGGAGGCGGGAGTCTAGGGAGGTGCACGTGAGCCCTAATACTGACGCAGCTGATGGTGAGTTCCAGGGCTGGAGGCCTTTGTCTTCAGAGCGGTGGGTCCCAAGGAAACTAACCAGCAAACCAAATTGCCCAGTTGAGTTGATGCCCAAACCCATGCTAACTCCTCCCTAGACCGCCGAGGGAAGGCAGGCTCTGTGGCCCTTTCCAATTCCAGAAAACTGACCACCCTTGCCCCGCCCACTGCCCCACCCCTTCCCTGAGGCCCCGCCCCACCTGAGGCCCCACCCCTGCTCACTCCATTCCCCCTCCCTTCGTTGCTTGCTCTCCCCCACCCTCTCTCACATGCTCATTTTCACTGCAAGGCCCAAACAAGCATATTTCTTGTTTTGACAGATGTGTTATGCTAAGTTCAGGTTTTATTTGTTACAGGACGCTAGAGCTGGGATGGGGGGCGCGAGGGGGTTGGGACGGGAGGGATGCAGGGTCGGGGGATGGGGGGCGCGGGGGTGGGACGGGGAGGGATGCAGGAACGGGGGATGAGGTGCAAGGGGGTGGGACAGGGAGGGATGCAGGGACGGGGGATGGAGGCGTGGGGGGGGTGAGACGGGGAGGGATGCAGGGACGGGGGATGGGGGTGCCTGAGGGCAGGGCAGCACACGGACCCCCACCCCCCACCCCCGGCAGCCCCTAAGGCTAGGAACCGGACATGCCGGCTACTTCCGGCCCTGCTGCAGCACCACAAACTGGAGCCGTCGGGATTCCTTTTTGACCGGGCGTTCCGGCCCAACACCGGACACCTGGTCGCCTAGGCCCACCCCTGGTCCTGCAGTCACCCAGTCCGCTGCTCTTTGCAGTGCAGAGCCCACCTCCTGTTTCACCGGGGGGAGGAGTCTAAGGAGACTGGGGCGGGGCTCTGCTCTAGGGACAAACAAGCAAATTCCTCCTAGGGGCTGGATGGGAGCAGGGCTGGGCGTTCAGCCAAGAGACATCTCCACACGGGGGTTATTTTCCTGCACCAGAGCAGCTGCTCCAGTGCAAACCCCCAGCGCAGATGCGCTGCACTGGGGTAAACCGGGCTGACGTCAGCGGGAGTCGCACGGGGCCTGTTTCGCACTCCCAGGAACTAAACCGCCACCAGCTAGACACGGGAATGGCCAGACCAGATTCTGTGGAAGCTCAACACCCTCCAAAAAAGCTCTCCCGAAGCCCCTAAATCTGACTCCCAGCCCCTGGCTATTCTAGGCCTAGGCTCCTCCCCAGTTCTGCCGGTGCCCCTCAGTCCTGACCCGCAGCCCCCAGCCAGTCCACCCTTGGGCGCCCCCTCAGCTCCGCTGATGCCCTTCAAGCATAGGTGCCCCCCCACCCTGACTCCACCCTTTCCCCGCCCCCGCCCTGCCCCTATTGGACCCCTTCCCCAAATCCCCGCCCCGGCCCCGCCTCTTCCCCGAGCGCGCCGCGTTCCCCCTCCTCCCCCCTCCCTCCCAGCACTCGCCACGCAAATCAGCTGTTTTTCACGGCACAAGCGCTGGGAGCCAGGGGGAAAAAGCGGGAACGCGGTGCGCCCAGGGGAGGAGGCGGAGGCGAGCTGGGGTGGGGGGGGCGGGGCAGGGAGCTGCCGGTGGGTGCTAAGCACCCACCAATTTTCCCCCGTGGGTGTTCCAGCCCCGGAGCACCCATGGAGTCGGCGCCTATGTCTTCAAGCATGACCTGCAGCACCCCACCATTCCTCCACTCGCCGAGCCCCCTCCTGCTACTCCAGTCCCTGCCCGCCCCTCGCCGTAACTGCCCAATCGTCCTGAGTTACGTGACCCAGGCAGTAAAAGATCCAGCGACGCACCCAAGTCACTTCCCTAGCGGCGCCAGCTCAATGCCACTCGCTGGGACAGCTCCTGAATGCATCAGAAATATAAACGAACCAGCCCGTAGCAGTGCGGGCGTTATCCACCCCCTTTCATAGCTGGGAAACAGGCCCAGCTCCGTGGCGTGCCCGAGGGGGCCAGCGGCAGAACCAGGATCCCTGGATTCCAGCCCTGTGCTCAGGAAAACTCACTGCCTCCCCCCCTGAAACCCACAGGAAAGATCTGTGCACTCCCGCTGCAGGGTCAATCCCAAAGGGCCTGAGCCGGCGCCACAGAAGACAAGGAGATGTTGCTATGGACTCCCTGGGATCCCTTCCCCTATCGGACTGAGCCGCTGGGGTACGTAACGTGGCGCAGGTCTGAGTCAGACACGGGGCCTGCCCCGTGCCGTACCTTCTCCCTCTGGAGCCGATCGACATCCTCCTCGTGAGCCGCTTGCTCGTTTCTGAGCGTCACCTGGGCCTCCTGCTCCGCCTGAGCCAACTTCTGAGCCAGTAGCTCCTTATCCCTCTCCAGCCGGGTCACATCCACCTCCCTCTGCTTGCGGACGCTGGCCAGCTCCACTGGGGGTAGAGCAAGGAGGAGCCGATCAACATCCACGGCGTGAAGGGAGATCTGCTAACTACAGCCCTTCCCGAGGTCCGGGAGTCTCGGCAGCATGGAAGGGACGGGGACCCTGACCATCTTGCAGCCCTTACCTAGAGACTTCCAGCCACACAGCGCATTACAAAGGGGGAGGGTGTCGTTCTCCCCAGCAGAAGCAGGACTAGAACTCAGGGCCCCCAGTCCTGTCTCCTACCCACTGGACCAGTCTCCTTCTCCCTCTCAATCCAGCCACCAGAGCCCGGCGAATGGGGGACGGAAGGAAATGGGGGGGTGGGGCAGCCAGGCTCAGGTTACCCTGCAGCATCTCCTTGGCCAGGAGCAGGCTCTGGCTGTCGGCCTCCAGTTGCTCCTTCCGGGCGTCCAGTTGAGCGAGTTGCTGCTGGATGTCAAAGAGGGTGGTCTCCAAGGCCTCCTTCTCCGACCTGGGAAAGAGGGAGCAGAGTGAGTCCTCCCAATCACCAGCCCCTGCCCCTGGTCTCATGCAGAGAGAGAGAGAAAGCCACCGAGGAAGTGATGAGGAAGACCCCCACTCATGGAGCAGGCCCCCGGCGTGCTAGGCGCTGGACAAAGCCGGAACAAAACGGCCTCATGGAGCTGATGATCGAAGACATGAAGCACGTTGCTTTGGGGACTGAACAGGCACGCCGTGGGTCCTGGCACATGGCAGCACGCTGGCCTCTGAGTTGGAGGGCAACCAGCCCTTAAAATCCCCTCCAAGGAGGTGTGGAAAGCCACCCCAATGCACCCTCCTGCCGTGGGCACAGTGGTGCATTTCAGAGCGCCAGGAAGTCGCTCCCTCTGCAAACCTCTGCCCTGAGGTCAGGAAGATCCGGCAGCGAGGCCTCAGGGACCCCCGGAGAGGCCCGCACCGCTAGGCGCTCCCTGCAGATGCGCAGGTGTGGGGTCGTCCGCAGGGCAGCGGCGAAGGTGCCCACTCGATCTCACACCTCCTGGCAGAGCAGGGGGCAGCTGCAGTACGGCCCAGGGGTGAAGGGTTGCCCCGGCACAGATCTGACCCCAGGTCTGGGAAGTGCACGGAGCAGAGAGAGGGCAACGAGGAGACGGGACAGGAAAGGCCGGAGCTGGGGGGAGACACTGACCTGCCCGGGGATTGCGACATGAGAGATTCCACCTGCTCCTACAGACCCAGAGCTGCCATTCGGCACGAAGCGCCGTGCTCCCCCACTCCCTGACCTGACACAACTGTTTGCAAACACTGCTCCCTGGTAACCCTCCCACACACCCACACAGGCAGCTGCCTCAGGGAGAGCTCGCTGTGCACCTGGCCCCCGGAGCTCGCCACGTCTGCATCCAGCGGCTCCAGGAGCCTCTCTCGAACCTCACAGCTGGAGCAGCAAGGATGCAGCCTCCCTGCGGCCCCGCTCACGCCCCTCGGCCTTGCTCCGGGCCCACCTAGCCAAGGGGGGTTGCCGCGGTTTCTGGACTGGTGCCAAGCAGTCGGGCCTCGTCTCCACGTGGCGGTCCCAAAGGCAGGGTGCCCATCGAGGGATCCTCATTCCCAGCACCCGTGGGGAGGGAGAGGACAGGGGCTCCATGCGCCCAGCCGCAGGAGGGACCCCGGCCAGCCCGAACCTTACCGGAGCCCAGCGATCTCCTCCGCCAGCCCCCTGTTCTCCCGCTCCGACGCCGCCAGCTGCACCACCAGGCTGGCCTTCTCCTTCATCAGCCCCTCCTTCTCCCTGGTGGCTCGCAGCAGGGCCTCGCTGTGCCGCTCCTGCTCCCGCCGCGCCTGCCCCAGCTCCTCGCCGGCCGCGTTCCTCTGGCGGGACAGCTGGCGGG
Source organism: Terrapene triunguis (assembly GCF_002925995.2). Classification (NCBI taxonomy): domain Eukaryota; kingdom Metazoa; phylum Chordata; order Testudines; family Emydidae; genus Terrapene; species Terrapene triunguis. Next base: position 16,794,780 of record NW_020665065.1, read on the forward strand.
GAGGGGAGAACAGGCAGAGCTGAGCCTGGAGGGGAGGCCATGCCCTGGGCACCCAGCCCCCTACCAGAGGGAGCCAGGCTCCAGCCCCTCTTGGAGGGACCCATCTCAGCTGTTGTGTCCACCTGCCTCCCCGGCTCTCAGAGCCTCCCAGCCTGCTCCCCACCCAGGCCCCCACCACCCCCCAGCCTGCTCCCCCAGCACCCCCAACTTGACCCCCAAATCCTAACACCCCCACAACTGCCAGCATCTAGCCATCAGAGCCCCACATGCACCCCCTCCATGCGGCTCCTGCGCCCCACCCCCTTACCTGCCCCAGCTGCTCCTGCAGCTGCACCCTCTCCTTCTGCAGGGCCAGCAGCTCCCGCTCCAGCCTCTCCCGGCTCCGCTCCCCGTCCTGCAGGGAGTGCTGCAGGCCCTGCCGCTCCGCGTCCAGCTCCAGCTTCTCCTGCTCCAGCCGGACCAGCTCGTCGCGGATCGAGGTCTTCTCCTGCTCCATCTCCTGCTTCTCCCCCAGCAGGGCCACCTTCTCCTCCTCCAGCTGCCAGGGGCAAGTGAGGCCGTCACCCGCCTTGGAAACAGGGGCAGCTCCTTGTTCACCCCCTGCCCATCTCCTCCTCCAGGGGCCTCACCCATAACCCCTCGATCCCTCCCCGTGGGAAGGAGCCACAGGCCAGGCCGACCCTCCCTCCGTCTAGGACAGACTGGGCTAGGGCGCTTGTCCCCCACTGAGGCGTCCCTGGAAAAGCAGAGATTCAAGTCTCCCCCCAGGCTGCCTGCCAAGGTCAATGTCCTCAGCCCGGGGCCACCAGGAGGCGCTGGGGCGCTGAGCCCCACCGCCAAGCCCAAGGCGGCACCGACCTGGCTGATGATCCTGTTGAGTTCGATTTTATCCTGGGCCAGCCCCTCGTTCAGGGAGCTCATCTTGGACAGCGAGTCGCGCAGCGAGGCCTCCTCCGCCTTCAGCTTGCTAGTGGTCAGTTCCAGCTCGGCCCGGCCGGCCTCCGCCTGCGAACATGGGGCGGGGGGCAGAGAGATGGAACTTGGGCAGAGGAGTTCTCGCAGAGCACCACAGGGAGCGGAGAGCCGCCCGGCAGGGAAGGACGCGGACAGAAGCCTGGATAAGCCAGGGGTGTGAATCCCGCTAGCCAAGCTGAGGGCTAGGACCCCTCCTCCAGCCCTGGGGCAGCCCCCTACTGTCCCAATGCTGCATGCCTAAAATAAAGCAAACGGGCTGCAAGAAACGCAGCGCCCTCCAGTGGTTACAGCAGGGACGGCGTCCTGGGCGCTATTCCCGGCTCTGCCACTGACTCGCTCGGTGGCCTCAGGCAAGTTCCCTTTGCCCCTCTGCGTCTCAAAGGACCTCCAAGCACCGTCTAAATATGAATCAAGGCTACGACACCTGCGAGGCCGGGACGGGTCCTTCTCCCGCTTTGAAGGAGGAAGCAGAGAAGGTCAGTGGCCTGCCCAAGAGCCCGCAGCAGATCCGTTGTTAGCTAATTATTTGTATTACCATAGGCTCTAGGAGCCCCATGGCCCGGGCCCCCGCTGTGCTCGGCGCTTTGCAAACCCAGAACAAGAAGCTCCCTCCCCCAGATTGCTGACAATCTAAGTGCAAGACAAGAGCGAGCAGGTGGATACAGACAGACGGGGAAGCATCATGAAACAATAAACCAACAGCGGGCAGCGTGACAGGCAACGGAACGCAGGAATCCTGCCTCCTGGTCCTATGCTGTAACCACTAGGCCGTGCTCCCCCTCTAGAACGGGTGCAGCACCTGCCCACCGGATCAGGTAGTTGTGAAGCACAGTTTTGTCTGCAGGCCTCGGATGAGAGGCGCTAGAGAGGGGAGCCTCCTTAGTCAAGATCTCCTGGGGGAGCTGCCTTGAAATCAGAGCTGTGGATTGGAAGTGGCAAAACGAGCGATGCTACCACAGCATTATCCATCCGACGCATTCATAGCAGCCAGCCCAAGAGCTACTCCTGAGCCCCCCTGTAATACCCGCCCCCTCCCCCCAATCCCCTACTGCCTCTCGTGGTGCAAAGCCCTACCTTGGAAAGAGCCTCCGCCACCTCCACCTTCTCATTCTCAGACACCTCCTTCTCCAGGGTGGCTTTGTTCAGAGCCTCCTTAACAAGCATCAGCTCCTTTTTCAGACCGGATTTCTTCACTTCCAGCTGCTCCAACTGTTTGTGGCTGCAGGGCACAGAGAGGCACTCACACACACCCCCATCGAACTGTTCCGGCAGCCAGGGACCTTGAACACCCTTTGTCACTGGCTATCCTCGCAGGAGCACAACAAAGGGCCTCCGAATAGCTTGTGGAGCTAATTAGTCCAATGGGTGGAACTCTCCAGCCTGTCTTATACACGAGGTCAGGCTAGATGATCCACCCTTGGAATCTAGGCAAGGCTTAATTTGGGCTGGGGCTTGCCAAGGCTGAGCCCCGGCACCTCCGGGCCTGGCGGTTCAGAGCCCCCGCACCTCCAGGCCTGGCAGGTCAGAGCCCCCGCGCCTCTTTTTGCCTGAAAACATTCAGGACAGAAGTGAGGTTTTTGGAAATTTTGAAGGAAATGAACAGAGTCATTTCTGAATCTTTATGGCTCTGAAAAAAATGACCATTTTTCTAGGTATAGCTAGAACACACACACAAACACACACTATATATGAGATTATTTGCAGCGTTGTAGCCGTGTTAACCCCAGGATATGGAAAAGACAAGGTGGGTGAGGATATCTTTTATTGGACCAACTTCTGTTGGTGAGGGAGACCAGCTTTCAAGCTCCACAGAGCTCCTCTTCACTACTACTAAACAATCTGTTCCACCTTGTATTTAGCTGGGACGCACCAAGTACCTTTCCCAGATCTGAAGAAAAGCTCCGTGTGGCTCGAAAGCTTGTCTCTTTCGCCACCAGACGTTGGTCCAGTAAGAGAGATGACCTCACCCGCCTTGTCTCTCTGGAGGCGATCAATGAGTGGTTTGCCCTCTTGTGGTGCCTTATACAAGAACGTCTGCTTTTACCAGCCCTGCTCATCGCTCAGTGCCCTCCCTTTGCACCACCTCGCCGCCTGGAGAGTGTTCGGCCCAGGTGTCCGCAGTAAGAGAAGGGAAAACACCACGAACGGGGGTTGTTTTTAGAGCAGCTCAGCTCACGTGACCCATGGAGAAACTCCATCTCCCCTGGAAGCCAGGCAGCCTGGGTCTGAAGGACTCAGCTGGCAGGGAGAGTTGGGCCCCAGGATCAGGGCTGGGATTCTGGGCATGGGCACTAGCAGGGCTTGCCTTGGGGTGCTAAGGGGAGGAAGGCCTGGCACGTCAGAGCACCGGGCTAGGGTGCTGGTCACTGGATGGGGGTGGCTACCGAGGAGCCTCTGTGTCTAGCTTGGTCTTTCCTCCACGCCTGCCCCACACCCCCCCAAGCTGGCCACTCTCCCGACACCAACCCGCGTTCAATCTCCTTCTGCGCCCGCTCCTTGTCCTTCGCGATGTCCTCCTTCTCGTCCTCCAGGTGCTCTCGCTGCCGCTGCAGGTCGCTGTTGGCCAGCTGCAGCCTCTCGCTCTCCTGCCGCAGGGCCTCCACGTGCTGCTGCAGGGCCTGCAGGCTTCGCTCCAGGTTGCTCTTCTCACTGACAGACGGGCACAGACAGACAGATTTCGGGGGGGCGGAACAAAAATCAACCCTCCCCACATTCCAGGGCACTTGCTCTGTGGTGCAGAGCCTCAGAGCGGCTCTGCTCCCAGGATGCCAGCAGGGCAGAAATGCCCGCGTGATGCCCGTTCCGTCGGCCGGGGCAGGCTGGAGCACAGGGGGACGGGACGGGGGGAGCGCCCATGGAAGTACCTGCCCAGCAGGTCAGCCGAGGAGCGGAAGCGGCTGGCATCCCGCACGGCGTCGTCCTTGGCCCGCAAGGAGCGGTCGACGTCATCCTTCAGCTGCAGGATCTTCTGCTCCAGGGAGCGGCGCTCGTGATCTCTCTCCGCCAGCTGCTTCTTCAGGGAGCCCACCAGCTCCTGGATGGCTTCGTACTTGCCGCGGATGTCCTAGCAGAAACCCCAAGGAGTCAGCTCCTCTCCCTCTGCGGCACTGCCCCCCCACCCCGGTTCACCCCTTGCCACCGGGGCTCCCTGCATGGCTGACCACACTCCACGCCCTATGGACAACCATCTCCCATGGGAATCCCACCCTCCCCAGAATCCTGTTCCCTGCAAGGCACGAAAATCTCCCCGGGGTTCCCAGCCCAGCATCTACTCTGTCAGGCTCCTTTATCAGCAGAGCAACCCTGTTCCCTTCCCCCTCCCCTGGTGGGCACCAGCAGCCCCACAGAAATGCAGCCCCAGGATCTATAACCCCACAGATGGCCCCATCCCACGCAGCCTCGCAGAGCTGGGGAGCAGGAGTACGTCTGGGTGCCCAGCCATGAAGGAATCCCATGGCCACGTGCTCTGGGAAGTCCCGTCCCCTCACCTGCACCTGCAGCTGCCTCTTCTGCAAGGCGGAGTGCACCACGGCCAGCGTGGAGTCGGAGAAGGCCGGCGAGAGGCTGCGCCGGGGCGAGGAGCTGCGCCGGGGGGAGGAGCGCCGGAGCGGGGACGGGGTGCGAAGGCTGGAGGAGAGGCCCCGCAGGCTGAATCCCGTGGCGTCGCTGTCCGAAACGTCCGTCGTTCGCTCCGTGCCCATGAGGTGGATGCCGCTGTCGGCGTCGGACAGGACGGCCTGCAGAGGAGAGACAATGGCGAGCCACTGGGTACAGGCACAAGATGGCCAAACCGGTCTCTAGGCTCCCATCGCCACACACACCGCTAGCCGGGGGCTAGGCCACCAGCCTCCAGAGGGCGAAGCAGCCATCACTCAAAGCCCGACAGGAGCAGGGCAACATTGTTCCAACCAATTGTTTTTTTTATCCATAGCTTTTGGGGCCCAGAGCTCCCCACCGGCTTCGGGGTGAATTCAACCACTAGCTTCAGTTGAGAAAGAAAATGTAAAAAGAGTCCGAACGTTTCCTGCCGACCATTTCGAAAAGTTTGGTTTTGCCTTTTTTTGTTTCAACTTCAAAGTTCCGACAGTTTAACAAGGGGAACCCCCGCCCCGAAACTGAATGTAAAAAAAATCATTTTGAGTCGACTCAAAACGTCTTGGGTGCATTCAAAACCTTTTATTTTTTTAGTTTTTCGAGTGGACAAAACAAAATGCGAAGAGCTTTTTGGTTTGGTTTGAATTGAACCGGATTTTTCCTCTGGATTTTTCA